>NC_073307.1:93623440-93830940 GCF_027595985.1 Sorex araneus
GCACCTTGGTCATTTCCTGGTGCGTGAGTCTCTCTGTGCGGTGAATTCCTAGAAATCGCCCAGAGCTGGGCTCTGTGCTCTGGGAAGGGGCTGCCTCTCGCTTTTCCTCCTTCGACACATTGTCACCGTACAACGACCCCACCCCACCCCCACCCCAGAGGGCCCAAGACAGCCTGAGCAGTTGGGGCCTGTGGGAGAAAGACAGTACAGTGGGTACGGCTTGCCCTGCAGACGGCCGTGCCAAGGGGGTGCCCTGAGCACCGCCAGGAGTGATCCCCGAGGACGGAGCCAGGAAGGACAGCCCCTTGAGCACTGCCCGGCGTGGCCCCAGAGCCAAAAGGAAACAAGAAAGAAACGAAGAATACTGAACTGGGGGCTAACGGCTAAAAGCACACGCAAGCTCTGCTGTCTGGCACTCGGTGCCCCGTCAGAGGGGCAGCGCCCAGCGACAGTCAAGCACTAGTGCAACTCCAGCTGCACAGAGTACCCTGCCCCCAGGATCGGGGGCTGTGGGCACCACCTCAGCATGGGGAGCCCGAACCTGGAAGAGTGTGAGCACCCAAAAAACAGGAAGTGGAGGGGAAAGAAAAGGAGACAAAAAAAAAAAAACACATTTGGGGCGGCGTGATCACTCAGTGGGCTGCCACACGGGCCTGGCTGCGAAGGCCCAGGGTCAAACCCCAGGGGACACGTTCCCTGCACAAGCGCCCCTCGGTGGGGCTCTGGTGCAACATCTCTGGACCATGAGGCCCACAGAGGCAAGTTGAGAGTCACCGGCCGGGACACCCCCAGCACTGGGGTGATTTCCTGGACCTCTCCTGAATTTCTAGCTCAAGCCCTGAGTCTTTGGATTCTCTGGGCCCGCTGGTACGCAAACGCTGGCCACACAGCCTTGGCACCGGGGTCCTCGCTGAAAGACAAGAGGCATTTTCTACCACCATCAGCTGCTCCCCGACCCAGAGCCACATCCCCAAACTCTCAGTCCGATGCTCTTCCCGACCCACCACTGGCCAGCTCCTGGCTCTCAGGAAAGTGTGCTTTTTGTTTTGTTTTGTTTTTTCTTTCAGGGTCACACCTGGCGATGCACAGGGGTTACTCCTGGCTCTGCACTCAGGAATCACCCCTGGCGGTGCTCAGGGGACCATACAGGATGCTGGGAATCGAACCCAGGTCGGCCGTGTGCAAGGCAAATGCCCTACCCGCTGTGCTATTGCTCCAGCCCTGAAACCGTGTTTTAAAACAAAAATCAGTCAGGGGCAGAGAGTGCAGGGACAGGGCACATGCCTTGCAAGCAGCCCATTCTGGTTCGATCCCCAGCACTGCCTATGGCCCCCAGAGCACTAGCAGGAGTGATTCCCGAGCACCACTGGCTCATAATCCACCCTCCCCCAAAAAGTCTGCACCCCTCTCACCAGGCCCCTGCAGTGAGCTCCTTGTGGCCAAGGGTAGCCAGAGGCAGAGGGTATCCAAAACGCATCATTATCCCTTGGGCTTCTGAGCCCAAGAGCCTGGCACACACACATCCATGAACACAATCACGCACACACACACATGCACGCACACATCCGCCTCGTGGGCAGCAGGAAGCACGCCGGGCAGGAACCAGGAGAGGCATCCACCCCCCCTCCCCCCCACACACACACCCCCCACCATGTGGCCGCACAGTATCCTACCTGACCACCCAGGGAGTAGAGACTGACTAATCCCGGATCTTCAGAGCTGAAAGATCAGGCCCCATCCAAAGCGGACCGGGACCACTCTCCCGAGCGCACACCTAACCCTGTGGCTGGCTCACAGACCAATCAGGACCCCTGGGTTCCAGAGACCCCACCCCCGCCACAGACACACACACACACACACACACACAAACTTGGGAGCTTGAGAGAGGCCACAGTCAGCCCTGACTCTGCCCTGAGCTCAACACCCCCACTCTTCCCGGCCCTGAGCATGAGATTCTAGAAGGGGGGCAGGGGGGCACAGCACGGCTTCTCTAGAAGGCACAGCCAAGTGGGGTTCCATTCTGCTACCACCAGAAGCATGGGGGCGGGGGGGGGGGGGTTATCAGCGCAGCAAGGGTTAAAGCCCCGATTCTCTGGGGCTGCACAAAGGAGAACGGACTTCCCGGCCCTGCGGGCAGAGATGCTGTTTTATGCTCAGCAAATTAGGACGTTTGTTTAATTAAGACGACACACAGATTTTATTATTCTAAATATTTTTGGAACATGATGCTTAGAAGGAAACTGTCAAGCCAGAGAGGTTGTTTTTTTTTTTCCCTTTGCCTTGCGTTTTTTCTCCCCTACCACCACCCCCCCCACCTCCAGCTCCAGCTCCCCCACCCCCACCCCCCACCACCCCAGCAGGCTCCGAGGAAAAACAAGCGCCAAGCCCTAGTCTTCTTTTTGAAATAAAGATGTCAAGCTGGTAAGGGCTGTCTTCAGGACCTCACCGAAGGATCAGCGAGAAGAGGAAGTGAGGCCAGCTCAGGGAACCCCGGTTTCTCTCGCAAGGCACCCCCCTCCGCCCCCACCCCAGCGGGTCCCCTACAATGCCGTGTTATGTGAGTGGGTTTTCTCTCCCTCCACCAAGCTCCGAGATCCTGGATTTGTTTTTTGCTGGAGCAAGAGCAGGCAAAAGGCAGGCTGTGATTAGCATGCAGCCTTCATCCCGCAGAAGACGGATGCGCTCACCGCCAGCCCCTGAGGTTAAAAAGTTTAAAAATAAAGAGAGAGAGAGAGAGAGAGAGAGAGAGAGAGAGAGAGAGAAGGAGAGAGAGAGAAAGGGAAAGCAGGCACCACCAGCCAGGGCCCGGAGCCCCTCTCGCCTCTCCCCTCCAGCAGCCCCCAGAACGTCATGCTCGGCCTGCCCTTCTCCAAACAGCCTGCCCGCCCCGGCACCTGGACAGGCCCCACCTGCCCAGGGGCACTGCCAGGACTTGCTGCGTGCAGAGCAGCCGAGTTCTTGGGTGTCACCCGGCAGCCATCTGGGGGGCACCGTGGCTCTCAAATTACACCGAGCAATCTCTTGACGCTTTTAATTACCCCTCAATTACCCACTAAATGAGTCCTCACTTTCCAACACGGAAGGCTGGCAGGCTGGCCCGGGGTTGGCCCCGCCTGCAACGCTCCTTCCTCCAGGCCCCAGACAGAAGAGGCCGCTTCGGAATTCCTAGAGGCCTTTGTCTGTGGCAGGCTCGGGACACTCGTCACAAGCTGCCTTTGTCCTCCGGCCACTGGTGCCTCTGGAGGACAGGGGGGACTGAGATCTCCCCGCCACCCCACTCATGGGCCAGCTCTCTTTCCCCCAGCCGGGCCCATGACTCATGCCACCTTTCCGGGGTCTCAGTCATCTTTCCTGCCCGAGACTCATCACCGGGCAGATTTGTCTGAGCTCCCCCGGGGGTGCCCAAGGGCAGGGGCCAAGCCTTGCTCAACCCCACTGCCCCCATCACCTGGCAGAGGCCCTGGCACTGAGCCGTCAGTTAAATATTTGCTCAATTACACAGACGTCCCCTCCCCCCCCACCCACCCCGACCAACGGGTCCCCGAATGGGTGTCTCGACAGGCCTGAAACGCCCGGGTCCCCTTGCCACAAGAAAGGCTGAGACACTTGAGGTTATCCGACGGCTATCTGCAGCCCGCGACAGAAATGGCCACAGTGTTGCAGGAAGGAGCAAGGGCTCTTTCCTCCCGGTTACTCAACAGTTACTTTGAAACCCTGGTCAACGCAAAAAGTGAGCAATGAACCGCGAAGTGGCCGGCCCTCTGCAGAGGCAAGCTCGAGAGAAGAAGGCACATCTCCAGGCACCCCCGAACTTCGCAGAACCCCGCTTCCCCCAGACCCATTCGGGGTGGGGTTCCGGGTAACCTCCCGGCCGGCCCCCACCCCTCCAAGGCTACGTCGCCAGGGTAGCCTTGTCCTGGGCAATGCTCGAGGATCACCAGAGGGATGTGCTAGACGCGGCGGGCGGGCGGGGGTGCTCGGTCCGCTCCGCCTCGGTCGGTCCGCTCCGCCTCGGTCAGTGTGCGGTGAGGACCCCAGGACAGGAAGAGCCGGAGTGGGGGAGCGGGGAGAGAAGCCGGGATCCGGCTCCGACTGGAAAGATGCACGGAGCCCCAGCCCGGCCCTGAAGGCGCAGCGCGCGGCTCCTCCGCCCCCGCCGGGGTGGGGCGGCCCCCAGGTGCGGCGGATTCAGGTGCGCGCGCGCCAGCAGGAGCGGGGTGGCGGCGGGCATTCCCCGGCCTCCCGCACCCGGGCGAGGCGGGGTCGAATCAAATGCGGACCAGGGCTGCTTGGGCTGGGGCGCCACCCGCTCCCCGCCGGTCGCCCCGTCCCCCCCACGGCCGGCGTGATCCCCGGCAGCGCCAATGAGGAAGTGGGCAGCGCGGAAACCCAGCGCCGGGCACTGTCCGCGGCTCGAGTGCTCGATCCTGACTCAGGAGGACGCCCTGACAGCTGCCAAAGCGGTCCCCGCCTGCCCGTTACCGCCGTGTCGCAAACGCCGGGGCCCCTGGCAAAAAGCACTGGCCGCTCCCGAGCCCCCCCGCCGACCTGAGCCCCGGGCGCCCGGACGGGTCCCAGGGACGGGCGCTCCCCGGAAGGGGTTAAAAAGTTTGCCCAAGTTGGGCACAGGGCGAGGCGAGGGCGGGGCCGGGGAGGTCGAGGCTCCCGGGCGCCCGGCAGGGCCGGGGAGCCGCGGGCTTCCGGGCAGCGCCGGGCCCCGCAGCCTGCGCCCAGCTCCCCGAGGCCTCGCTGCCCGCCGCGCCCTCCCCCGGCGGCCGCGCACGGGGCCCGGGGTCCCCCGGCGGGAAGGATGCGGTGCCCGGGCTCGGGCCGCTGCGCACGTCGGCCGCTCGCCCCCAGACGCCGCCGCGCGTCCCGGCGCCGCCTCCCCCGCCGCCCGCTCGCCCGGCTGCCCGGGCGGGACCCGCCGCGGGGCCAGCGCTCACCTGGACCTGGACGTGCCCCCGGGAAACAGGCGCGGCTTCTCCGGAGACGCTTTCTCCGAGCGCTCGGGGAAGAACGGCGGCGGAGGGCGAGCGCGCGAGGCGGGAGCTGCAGCGGGTCAGCCTCGCTCAGCGTTCCGTGCCCGGCCCAGGAACCGCGGGGATCTGCGCGCCGCGCCTCGCCGCACCCAGCTCGGCTCCTCGCCGCCTTCCCGCCCCGCCCCGCCCTCGCAGCCGCCCGCCTTTCCCGACCGGCGCGGACTCGGGGCGGAGCCTGGGCGGAGGGCGCCGCCCCCGGGACGCCTGGCCCACTTCAACTCGCGCTTAGTCGTGACGGACGGACGTCTGGGCCTGTCAGAAGGGAGTGGGCGGGGCCACGGGAGCCCTCCTTCCTCTCCGCCCCCGCCTCCGCGCTCTCCACCTTCCGCAGAGTTTCCTAGGCGCGAGCCCCGCCCCACGACCGAGCGCCAGGTTCTACGGAGGATTGACAGCGGGAGAGTCCAATCGGGAGAGCGGGGCTCGCAGAGGGTTCGCTGCCGGCCCGGATTTGGTGCAGTGCCTGGGCCAGGGCGAGGCCCGGCGGGAGCGGGCTGGGAAGGTCTGGGATTCTGACACCCCGCCCCGCGAGCTGTATTTTCCCTGCCCCAAGACTTCCTAACCAGGACAGATATTAAATACCATATATGGGAAAAGTGCTTTTTTCCATAATTACGTTGGTCTGGGAGGACGGACGGGGACTCGGCCCCGAATCCGCGGTGGGCGCCGAGTTCGACTCCTTTGAGCCTCCTTTCCTCAGTAAGGCTTTGCTCTGCCTGCCATGCCCTCCCGTGCCTCTCTTGACCTACACGTGAAGAACCCCATGCTTCCTCTCAGATATTGTTACTACCTGGTACTTTTTCCATCTTTTCTGTTTCCTTGGCGGGGCAGGGGTTCGAAACCCAGAACCTCATACACCTGTAATTACGGCAGGTGCAAGTGCCCTACAGATGAGCTACGGACCTATGCCCCCTGCCCCTCTTATCTTTGTTTTGCTGGGGGAGGGTGTTTGGGGCCACACCTGCGGTGCTGAAGGGCTACTCCTAGGCTCTGTGCCCAGTGTCCTTCACAGCGGTGCCTGGTATGGAAACCTGGTCTCCTGCATGCAAAGTGTGCGTTGCAGACCATTGAGCTGTCCCTGGCCTTGTGCGCGCGTGCCTGTGTGTGTGTGTGCGCGCGCGCGCACCCACGTGCGCGCCCACGTGTGTTTAAGGTAGGCAAAGTGCACCTTTTTTTTTTTTTAATTGCAGGCCACTAACGGACGTGTTGGTGTTTTTTGGTTTTTTGCCTTTTAATCTTAAAACTTTGAACACATCTTTGAATCCATCAGGAATTCGTTTTGTTTAGGGAGTGGATAGGAAACCTAACCTTCTTTTGTCATAGCAAGCTGTCCTTACAACAACTTCTGCACGATTTCAGTTACCTTCATCATCTATGGTTGTGGTTGGTTCTGTTGTATCTGAGTTGATTCCGCCACTCTTCGTGTGAGTTCCAGGGCCAATTCCGCAATATGGTTTTAAGTTGTTGTTCTTTTTTTTTTTATTGGGGGAGGGGTAGTTTCCTCCTAGAAGTTCTCAACCAACCTGGCAGGTGGCTCAGGGAATCAGGGCCACTCCTGGTGGTGCTGGGGTCCCCCAGGGATGCACCCAGTGAAGCTCTGGGAATCATATAGCGCCGGAGATGGAACCAGTGTCAGCCACAGGCTTTTGGTTGTTTTCTTTTTTTTTTTTTTTTTTTGCTTTTTGGGTCACACCCGGCGATGCACAGGGGTTACCCCTGGCTCATGCACTCAGGAATTACCCCTGGCGGTGCTCAGGGGACCATATGGGATGCCGGAGATCGAACCCGGGTCAACCGAGTGCAAGGCAAACGCGCTACCTACTGTGCTATTGCTCCAGTCCATAAGGAAAGTGAGAAAAAATAATTAACAACTCTGGGACAAAGAATTGCTAACAACCATACATAAAGAACTCCTCTCCATCAATAAGAAAATCCCAACAATCAAGAATTACAGTGGGCCAGAGTGATAGTACAGAGAGTAGGGCATTTACCTTGGGTGCAGCTGACCTGGGTTCAATCCCTGGCATCCCATATGGTCCCCTCGAGCACCACCAGGAGTAATTCCTGAGTGCAGAGCCAGGAGTTGCCCCTGAGTATCGACCAGAAAAAAAAAAATTAAAGTGACCAAAATAAGGAGGAACAGACAACTTTAAAAATACATAAATGGGGGGCTGGAGCAATAGCACAGCAGGTAGGGCGGTTGACTTGCATGCAGCCGACCCTGGTTCAATTCCAGCATCCCATATGTTCCCCTGAGCACCGCCAGGAGTAATTCCTGAGTGCATGAGCCAGGAGTAACCCCTGTGCATCGCCGGGTGTGACCCAAAAAGCAAAAAAAATAAAAAATAAAAATAAATGGGGACAGAGAGATAGTACAGATAAGGTACTTGATTTGCAGTCAGCCCACCCAGATAAAAAAAAAAACCTGTGCCCCAAACGGTCCCCCAGTACCACCCCGAGTAATCCCTGAGTACAGAGCCAGGAGTAATCTCTGTGCCCAGTCGAGTATGGCCCAGGCCCTTCCCTCACCCCCAAAATATCTATAAACGGGGCCTGAGAAATAGAACAGGCCCTCAGTGCTTGCCTTGCATGTAGCCAACCTTGGCTTGATTTCCAGCACCACATAAGGTTCCCTGAGCACCACCCGAACTGAACTCCCCGTACCCAGCACTGAGCGGAAATAGCCCCTGAGCATAGCTGTGTGTAGCTCAAAAATTAAAAAACAGGGGCTGGAGCGATAGCACAGTGGGGAGGGCATTCGCCTGCACGCGGCCGAGCTGGGTTCGATTCCCAGCATCCCATAGGGTCCCCTGAGCACTGCCAGGAGGAATTCCTGAGTACATGAGCCAGGAGGAACCCCTGTGCATTGCTGGGTGTGACCCAAAAAGCAAAAATATAAATAAATAAATAAATAAATAAATAAATAAATAAATAAATAAAAATAAAAATAAAACAACAAAGAGAAACAGAGATATCACATCAGACAGGAGGGAGAGCTCACTGTGTGGAGGGTCAGCTCTGCATGTTGCAGGCCCAGGCTTGGTCGCTCGCACTGTGTGGTTCCCCAAGCACGGAGTCAGGAAGAGCTCCTTAAAAAGAAATCAAGGTAGGGGGCTGGAGGAATAGCACAGCGGGTAGGGCGTTTGCTTTGCACGCAGCCGACCCAAGTTCGAATCCCAGCATCCCATAGGGTCCCCTGAGCACCGCCAGGGGTGATTCCTGAGTGCATGAGCCAGGAGTAACCCCTGTGCATTGCCAGGTGTGACCCAAAAAGCAAAAAAAAAAAAAAAAAAAGAAAAAGAAATCAAGGCAAAGATATTATATCCAGTTAATAAATGGTATGTCTTGGTTGAGTGATTTTTTTTTTTTTTGGCTCTCATTTGTTTTTTTTTATTTGTTTGGCTTTTTTTATGTTATTTTGTTTTGGGGTTTTTTTGGTTTTTATTGTTTGTTTGTTTGTTTGTTTCCTTTTTTGGGTCAGAATTACTCTGCACTCTGCACTCAGGAATTACTCCTGGAGGTGCTCGGGGGACCATATGGGATGCCAGGATCGAACCCAGGTTGGCCACGTGCAACGCAAATGCCCTACCCACTGTGCTATCACTCTGGCCCCGCTTGTGTGTATTTCTAACAGATATCACAGAGCACAAGCTGCATAAACCTTACCAAAATGGAGAAAAAGATAATCCTGTCAATTCTTCGCAAATATCTCCCCTGCCCTCCCTCTGCACTCTCATATCCTCCTACATTTACCCTCATTCCAGCTCTTCTACACTATTCTTTTGGGTGGAAGAGGGGTCTTTTTAGGTCACACCCAATGATGCTCAGGGCTTACTCCTGGATCTGCACTCAGGGAATTACTCCTGGGGTGCTCAGAGGACCATATGGGATGCCGAGGATCAAACCCATGTCGGTCTCGTGCAAGGCAAATGCCCTACCGCCTTACTGTCGATCTGGGCCCTCTGTATTATTCTTGAGTCGCTCATTTATGCACCGTTCTTTCTGCCCAGGCTGGGTCTTGCTTATCTCTGTGGACCCAGAGACAATACAAGGTTTGGGAGTAATTGTTCATAATGGATACTTCTGCCAGACTTAGAAACCATCTGGCTCCTCGTCAATCAAATGTACAGTAATTGCTTGGCTCTGCCCAGCCCGGAGGACAGTGGGGAAGGACTTAGGAAACCTAGACCAGGAAGTGTTTTGTCCACTGCAGAAAAATCCATTTACATACATGAGCGAACTAAATAGGTCCCTATGTGGGCTACTACACAGAATTAAAGTTGAACTAGTATCACACGGAAAATGCATGATGGTTCAAGTAGCCGAGAAGCGATGAATAGATAAACCAAAGTCACACACTAGAATTGTATTCAACCGTCAAAGGTAACAAAGCTCATCCCATGGATGCAGCAATACAGATGCCCCTTTAAAATTAGAGCTGGAGCGATAGCACAGTGGGTAGGGCGTTCGCTTTGCACGTGGCCGACCCAGGTTCAATTCCCAGCATCCCATATGGTCCCCTGAGCACTGCCAGGAGTAATTCCTGAGTGCAGAGACAGGAGTAACCCCTGTGCATCGCTGGGTGTGACCCAAAAAGCAAAAATAAAATAAAATAAAATAAAACTATGTTAAATGGGGCCCAAGTGATAGTATAGTGGGTAGGATGTTTGTGTTGCACGCGGCCAACTCAGGTTCAATCTCTGGCATCCCATATGGTCCCCCAAGCACCACCAGGGTCTGCGTTCCTGAGTGCAGAGCCAGGAGTAACCCCTGAGCATCATTGGGATTGACCCAAAAAGCAAAATATATATATATATATATATATATATATATATATATATATATATATATATATATACATGTAAATGATTGGGGACGGAAGGATAGCATAGCGGGGTGGGCACTTGCCTTGCACGTGGCCAACCCGGGTTCCATCCCTGGCATCCCATAGAGTCCATCCACGCACTGCCAGGAGGATCTCCTGAGAGCAGAGCCAAGGGTTACCCCTGAGCCTTGCTGAGTCTATGGTCCCAAAACAAAAACAAACAAACAAACAAACAAAAAACACATGTTAAGTGGAAGGAACCAGATGCGAAAGACCACATCATGTGTCATTCCCCGTGTTTGAAATGTGCCCAGGAGGCAACTCAGAAAGACAGAAAAGTAGGTCAGTGGTTGCTGCAAGCTGCAGGAGGAAGGAATGGGAAGTTACTGCCGATGGGGAGGAAGGGGGCTGAGGCAATGAAAGTATTCTGAAATTAGATTGTGGTGATGGTTGCACAACTCAGAGACCAAACCCTTCCCCACCCCGCTCCCCAAAAAAAAACCCACTGAATTGCACACCTTAAAAGGATGCGCTGAGGGCCGGAGAGATAGTACAGAGGGTAGGGCCCTTGCATTGCATGCGACCAACCAAGGTTCGATCCCCGGCATCCCAGGTGGGCCCCTATGCACCACCAGGTGTGGCCCAAGTACAAAACATCAAAGGTCACGCTTCATGCTGCATGAGTGACATCCCAACCAAGCTCTTTCCTCTTCTAGAAGGGATGAGGAGTGGCTCAGCCACACCCGCTGTTGCTGAGGGGTCACTCCTGCTGGTGCTCAGAGGACCCTGAGCCCTGAGCCCATGTATCAAACCGGGTCAGTCATGCACGAGGCAAGCACCTTACACCCTGTACTACTTCAGCAGTCCCATGTTCTTTGCTTTTCTTTGCTTTTCTTTTTAATTGTGGGACCGGCACCAGGCAATGCTCAGAAGCTACTTACTCCTAGCTTACTGCTAAGGGTTGCTCAAGGATGTGCTCTCCAGACCATGCAGGACTGGGGATGGAACCTTCTACATGGGGAACATGAGCTCCAAGCTGCTGAGTTTTCTCTCTACCCTAAAGCATTATTTATTTATTTATTTATTTATTTTTGGAGGGGGCATATCTTGGCAATGCTCCGGGCTTTTGTTGGTCATGTGCAAGGCAAGCAAGCACCTTACTCACTCTCCTATCACTCCAGCCCCCCATATTATAGTTTTTGGGGGGGTTTTGTTTGTTGTTGTTGTTTTTGCTTTTTGGGTCACACCCAGCATTGCACAGGGGTTCCTCCTGGCTCATGCACTCAGGAATTACTCCTGGCGGTACTCAGGGGACCCTATGGGATGCTGGGAATCGAACCCGGGTTGGCCACGTGCAAGGCAACTGCCCTCCCTGCTGTGCTATCACTCCAGCCCCCCCTTATTATAGTTTTAATGAACAAATCTCACAGATACATTGTGTGAAAGAGCTCAGGATTTTTTTTTTAATTAGGTATTACAAGATTCTATTGATGTGATGTTCTAAAACAAAATAGGCAGGAGCAGGACTGGGATGAAGTTCATCGGGGCAGTGCATGGCTCACGTGTATGAGATTCCCAGCACCAAAAAATTAAAAATATGTAAATATCCTTCTTAGCCAACTTGCTGCAGTAAAACAGCTGGTGGGTTAGCTTCTTGAAAAAAGGCAAAATAAATCTCTAGTGATGAGGCCAGAATAGAGGTTCCCTACCACTAGCTCCCACTAAAGGGCATGAGTTAGGAATGTGGAGGAGCTCTGAGAGAAACTTCCAGAGCTCTCGAATGCTCGGCATCTTGATCTAGCTGGTGATTACAATAAGTCTAATCTTAGTAAAAGTCACTTATTTGTTGTACACTTAAGGTTTGTGTGCTGGACTGAGAGTAAATTAGACTTCAATTATAAAAGGAAACTTGGAGGGCTGGAGCAATAGCACAGCGGGGAGGGCGTTTGCCTTACACGCAGCCAACCCGGGTTCGATTCCCAGCATCTCATAGGGTCCCCTGAGCATCGCCAGGAGTAATTCCTGAGTAAAGTCAGGAGTGACCCCTGTGCATCACTGAGTGTGACCCAAAAAGAAAAAAAAAGGAAACTTGGGGGGGCTGGGGCAATAACACAGTGGGGAGGGTGTTTACCTTGCACAGGGCCAACCCGGGTTCGATTCCCAGCATCCCATGTGGTCCCTCGAGCACCGCCAGGAGTAATTCCTAAGTGCAGAGCCAGGAGTCACACCTGTGCATCTCTGGGTGTGACCAAAAAAGCAAAACAAATAAATAAATAGACAAATAAAAGGAAAATTAGGGCTGGAGAACTAAATTAATAAATAGAGCAATTTCCTTGCGTACAGCCACCCCAGGTGGAACCCCTGGCAGGCCCTATGGGCCCCCTGAGCACTCCAGCAGTGAGCCCTCAGCACAGAGCCAGGAGTAACCCCTGAGAACCAATGGGCATGCTTCACCCCAAGAAATAGGAAAATAATATGCAAAATGTAAATACTTGATAAGGTAGCGAGGACCTATGGGGGACCTTGGCTCTATTCTTGCCTTTTGATTCATCTGTGATTGCAGAAAAAAAATTAAATTACAAATAGCATAAAGAAATAAAGTTTGGATTATATTTTAGTTTTGTCATCCTGACAATTATTTTTCTGTTTATCCCCCTCTTTTGCATTTTAAGTTTTGGTGATGGTGGGGGTGGGTCACCTTGGCGGCATTCAGAGGCTACTCCTGGCTCTGTGCTCAAGGTTCACTCCGACAGTGCTCAGGCAACCACGTGTGATGCCAGGGCTCAAACCCAGATGAGTCACATGCAAGGTGAGTCCCTCACCCCCTAGCTCCCTAACCTTGTGGTCTGATTTAAGACAAGGAGGTTTCATCTGCTCCTAGGCAGGTGAACTAGCCAACCCGTTGAAGAGAAAGCTAGCAGGAAGGGCCAGAGAGAGAGAGTTTGGGGGCTAAGGGCATCTGTCTTGCATTGGAACCAACACACTAGTTCATCCCGAGCATCTCATGGTCCCCTGAGCACCACCAGGAGCAACCCCAGAGCATCACCAGGCGTGGCCCAAAAACAACACCCTCTGTAGATGGACGCTCATAGCAGCTTTATCCATAATTGCGAAACCTGGGAACAAGCACAACGTCCTTTAGTACTCAGAGGGATGAAAGAACCGCAATGTATTGTCCAGCACGTAAGAAACACGAGCTATTAAGCAGGAAAAGATGGGGAGGAAACTTCAGTGCCTGTCACTGAAAGCCACAAGCGAACTGCCTGACTCCAGCTACAGCACCTACTAGAGAAGGCCGAAGAGGGGCCGGAGCAATAGCACAGTGGGGAGGGCGCTTGCCTTGCATGCGGCCACCCAGGTTCAACTCCCAGCATCTTATATGGTCTCCCGAGCACTGCCAGGAGTAACCCCTGAGCATCGCTGGATGTGACCCAAAAAGGAAAGAAAGAGAGAGAAAGAAAGAAAGAAAGAAAGAAAGAAAGAAAGAAAGAAAGAAAGAAAGAAAGAAAGAAAGAAAGAAAGAAAGAAAGAAAGAAAGAAAGAAAGAAAGAAAGAAAGAAAGAAAGAAAGAAAGAAAGAAAGAAAAGAAAGCTGAAACAATAGGGAGAGTCTGGTCAGGGGCTGCCCCTGCGGTGAGAAAGGGGCTCAAGCTCTCAGCCTCATGCTTGCAAGGCGCACATACACCCCCACCCCAGGCTCTGTGGAGTTGTTTTGTTTTGTTTGGGGGCCACACCTGGCAGTGCTCAGGGCTCAGTCCTGACTCTGCGCCTTGGAGAACTGGAGGGAGCATACGAGGTGACAGGGGTCAAATCTGGGCTGGCCACATGCTAGGTGAACCCTGGACCGGCTCACTCAGGCCCCTTGTGTTTCAAGCATCTTTTTGTTTGTTTAATGCTTTTTTTTTTTTTTTGGTTTTGTTTTCGGTTTGAGGCCACACCTGGTGATGCTCAGGAATTACTCCTGGTGGTGCTTGGGAGACCCTCTGGGATGGCAGGAATCAAACCCCGGGTGACCACGTGCAAAGGAAGCTCGACAATCTCTCCGGACCCTTTTGGTATTGGGAGGTCGCACCTGGTGATGCTCAGGGGTTAGTCCTGGTTCTGCCCTCAGCAATTAAACCTGGCAGCGCTCGGGGGACCCTATGGGGTCCCGGGGATTGAGCTGTTAGGGTCTGGCATCGATAATTTCCCCTCCGAACCCGCACAAAGAGTTCAGCCAGTAATGCAACACACAAGCGGAGTTTATTAAGCCAGAGAGCTGGGGTCAAGCTTCTAAGCACGCAGGCCCAAACCAGACCACGAACAAGGGAAAAGCCGCAAATTGTATAGTCCGCGTGCTTACATCCTAGCCTGCACTTACGAATTTTAACAAAAACATAAGTGAAAATGCAAGTTTCATAATTCAGAAGAAAACATACTTTCAAACAGGACAAACAAGCAGTCACAGATAGGTGATCTAGACATGTTTTCAGAACATTCTGGCAGCTCCCCACCCTGCTTGTGTCTGGGTGGCTTCTATAGACAGTGAATAGCGGTTATGAAACTATTTGCCAAGGCCGAGTTTTCAGCCCAGTTGTCCTTCCCTTGCAGATGGCCAGGGGGGAGGGGGAAAAGTGGTTTTTTTGGGTTTTGTTTTTTTTTTTTTTTTTTTTTTTTGCTTTTCGGGTCACACCCAGTGATGCACAGGGCTTACTCCTGGCTCTACACTCAGGAATTACTCCTGGCAGTGCTGGGGGACCATATGGGATGCTGGAAATCGAACCCTGGTCGGCTGCGTGCAAGGCAAACGCCCTCCCCGCTGTGCTATTGCTCCAGCCCCAGGAGAAGCGGGGTTTTAAGAAAAACAAAAAAAGGTTTAATTTAAGTAAAACAAAACATGAAGCAGGAAGCAGGCATGATGGAGTCGCTCCTGCCCCACTCCGTGTCCGACAGAACCTGGGTCAGCTGAGCGCAAGGCAAACACTCTCCCCGCGGTCCTATTACCTCAGTCCCTAGAGCAAGGCTTTTTAGAATTTATTTTGACGTGTCAGGGATCAGACCCGGGACCTTATACATGTAAGGCAAGCGCTGTCCCACTAAGCCGTTCCCCTGGCCAACATCCCCACTCCCTGGCTGTGAAATGGTTATCACATCAGCTCAACCCAAGGCTGATGTTTATTTTCTCACCCTGTGGCAGGCGCTAAATGCTCTGATGGTGTGTTATCTGATTTCGTCATCACAAGAACAATGATTATCTCCTGGGTACTCCTTACTGAGGAGCAACAGAGGCTCGGTGAAGGGAAGTCAGGTGGGGTCTGGAGTCGGATGGCAGAGCCCCTGGGAGAACCACGACCCCCATGCCCCCAGCACCCCCCCCCCACACACACACACACCACTGCATCAGCCAACCTCTGCTCTGTCTGTTCCTCTTCTTGGGTTTCTAATCCACTCCTTCACCTTCGACTGTATCTATGGGAGTCACTTCCAAGTTCTTATCTCCAACCTCAACCTCCTCCTCACATCCGGTCTTTATTTTTTTCCTGTATTTTTTTCACACACATCACTGTAGCACTGTCATCCCGTTGCTCATCAATTTGCTCGGGCGGGCACCAGTAACATCTCCATGGTAAGACTTGTGACTGTTTTTGGCCTATCGAATTCGCCCCGGGGAGCTTGCCAGGCTCTGCCGTGCGGGCGGGATACTCTCGGTAGCTTGCCAGACTATATTTTATATAAATGTATTGGTTTGGGGGCCACACCCAACGGTGCTTCCTTACTCCTGGATCTGTGCTCAGGGACCACTCCTGGCAGTGTTGGGGACTATATGTTATAAGATCAGTAGGGCAAGTGCCCTCCCACTATCTCTCTGGGTCCCTCCTGTTTTTAACGTAATCACAACATAAACTTTACCATCTTAACCATTATTTGGGGGAGTGGGAGTAGAAGTGGCCCACACCCCGCGGTGCTAGGGGCAACTCCCAGCTCTGTGCTCAGAACTTGTTTCTGACAGTGCTCGGGAGACAACTCAGTGCCAGGGATCAAACAGGGATCAGCCACATGCAAGGCGAGAGCCTGAACCAGCTGGGCTCTCTCTCCATTGCCTCTTTTTTTTTTTTTTTTGGGGGGTCACACCCAGCGGTGCACAGGGGTTACTCCTGGCTCATGCACTCAGGAATAGTACTCCTGGCGGTGCTCGGGGGACCATATGGGATGCTGGGATTCGAACCCGGGTTGGCTGTGTGCAAGGCAAACACCCTCCCCGCTGTGCTATTGCCAGCCCCTCCATTCCCTCTTAAGCCAGTGGGTCACCTGTACATTCAGGGCCATTTGGACATTCATCCTGGGTAGAACCGTTGTCTCAGGGCAAAACTCTCTTCAGGGCCGGAGAGATAGCGGGGAGGGTGTTTGCCTTGCACACGCCTGACCTGGGTTCAATCCCCAGCATCCCATAGGGTTCCCCAAGCACCGCCAGGAGTAATTCCTGAGTGCAGAGCCAGGAGTTAATCCCTGAGCATCCCTTTCACCAAAAAACAAAACATAAAATTAAAAAAAAAAACTCTTCATCAGGCAAACTGAAACTCTCCCTCCATCCACTGCAATGCCCCAGGATCTAAATCACCTCTCATTTGATGCCCCAGGTTCCAGATTCTGGGTGTTTCCTGCTTGCCAGGGCCCCGCCCCGCACCCGAGTTCTCGCCAAACCTGTCTGTGCAACCCAGCTCGCTGCCTGCTCCGGTTTCCTGCCTCGTCATGCCGTCATGCCAGCCAGGCCTGGAGGCCTCCCGAGCCCGCCTCCCCCCCCCTCCCGCTCCTGCAGCCTGCCAGCCTTCCCCACCACCCCCCGCCCCCGTCCACACTGGCACCTGCCCTCCCCCTCCTCTCCGGACCATCACCTCAGCACCCGCGAAGAGAGTCTCTGCACCCCCACCTTCTCTTCCACTCCTCCTGAATTTCTACATCCAGGCTGGGGGGCCGGGAGCTGGGCTGTGAGTCCGGCCAAGGGTGGTCAGCCTGAGCCCTGACTCAGTGCCAGCTGCAGGACAAAGCCCTGGGCACCCACCTGGGCCCATCACACCGTTCTTTGTTTTATTTTGTTTTGTTTTGTTTGTTCTGTAAGGCCTTACCCAGTGCATTATCTCCCCAGCCCTAACCTAGCACATCCTGTCTTCCTCTTGTCTTCTGTTTCCATTGTTCCCCAGGCCTGCCTGTGGAAGCACCCAGAAACCAGTAATGCGCCCCAGACCTCTTGCTGATTGTTCTGTTTTGTTTTGTTTTTTCTTTTTGGGCCACACCAGCAATGCTCTGGTTCTGCACTCAGGAATTACTCCTGGTGGTGGTCAGGGGACCATATGGGATCGAACCCGGGTCAGCTGTGTGCAAGGCAAACGCCCTCCCTGCTGTACTATTGCTCCAGCCCCAAAATGGGTTTTTTTTGGGGGGTCACACCCAGCAATGCACAGGGGTTACTCCTGGCTCATGCACTCAGGAATTACTCCTGGCGGTGCTCAGGGGACCATATGAGATGCTGGGATTCGAACCCGGGTCGGCCGCGTGCAAGGCGAAACCCCTATCCGCTGTGCTATCACTCCAGCCCTGTTCTGTTTTATTTTATTTTATTTTTCAGGAGACATCCAGCCATGCTCAGGGCTGACTCCTGGCTCTATGCTCAGGGATCACTCCTGACAGGCTCAGGGGAACCATAGGGTGTGCCGGGGATCGAACCTGGGTTGGCCACTCTCCTACAGCTGGTTCTAATAACACCATAATGTTTATCGCCCCCTTACTCTCTCTGGCTCCCTGTGGCCATCACTGTCCCCCTCCTCTCTCTCACAGAGGATGTGAAGGGCAGAGATTCAAACTCCAGCTAGGTCTGGGGCAGAACCCACACGTGCTGTCTGCACCAAACTCCCAACCGCTGGCCTGTTTCAGGAGATTCAGCCCTGGGCCTAGAAGAACTGGACCACATCCTGCCTTTCCAGAACCTTCCCAAAGCTCTCTGTGTTGATTTTTTTTTTCTTTTTTGGGGTCACACCCGGCGATGCTCAGGGGTTCCTCCTGTCTCTGCACTCAGGAATTACTCCTGGCGGTACTCAGGGAACCCTATGGGATGCTGGGAATCGAACCTAGGTCGGCAGCATGCAAGGCAAACGCCCTCCCCGCTGTGCTATCAGCCCCCTGCTCTCTATGTTGAAATCCCGCCACTAGGCTGGTTTTCTGGGTTCCTATCATCACCTCCGACCTTCTGGGTGGGGGATCCCTGGTCCTGCCTGGTCTTCTCACTGACCCCTGCAGCCACGGCTCACTCTGTCTGGCCCGGCTCATTCTAGAAACCAGCCACCTGCATCCCTACTTGTTTTTTGCTTTTTGGGTCACACCCAGCGATGCTCAGGGGTCACTCCTGGCTCTGCACTCAGGAATCACCCCTGGCGGTGCTCAGGGGACCCTATGGGATGCTGGGAATTGAACCCGGGTCGGCCGCATGCAAGGCAAACGCCTTCCCCGCTGTGCTATCGCTCCAGCCCAGCATCCCTACGTTGATACCTTCTCGAAAATTCTACCCACTGAACGCCTGGGACTCCTTAAAGACCCCAATGCACAAGAGGAAACGTCTCCTGCTTCTGCCTGGCCCAAGGCCTGGACATTCCTGTACGGTTAGACTTTGGGGGATGGGGTGGACAGGGTGGGAAGCCAGACACTGCCCAGGGACACTGCTCCTTTGTCCAGAGTGGAGGAGGGAAGCCCTGGCCAAAGGGCGTCATTGAGGGGCTTCACTGCTTGCGGATAGATGAAGCATCGGTGACGGGCAGAGCTGAGAGTCCCTATCATCTACACCCACTGATGACTCAGCTCTATCTTATCTCGGAGATCCATTCACTTTTCAGTCTCTAGACAGTGCTGAGGGCTGGGGTTGGCTGGACCCAGCGATCCGCTCATTGATAATCCAGCTCCCAGCCGTCTGGGCCGCCATTTACTGGGCAGCCGTGGAGTGACCACTACAACAACTCAGCGGTCTTGGGTCCCCTGGTGACAAAAGAGGGTGATATCTAGGTGCAAGGGCAGGAACCCCCGGGGGAGGGGGGAAGGTCCAGGCTGGGATGTGTTGGAGCGGCCGGCAGAGGGGAAGCAGGGGTTCCGGTGGTCAGCGGCCAGCAGGGAAGGCCCAAGGGTCAGCTGCAGAGTGAGTGAGGTCCAGGGAGCCTGCTGGGGGGTGCTGGGGTTAGGCCCTAGCCCCCAGGACTCACACCGGATCCAATCTGCCTATTAATGGGGTGCAGGGGGTGGAGATTGATAACCCAAAGGGCTAGAATGCACAGAAACTCTCGGGTTGGTCCCCAGCACCACCTGGTTCCCCCAACACCTCCAGGAGCAACCCCAAAACAGGGGCAGAGAACTGCCCGCACCCCAGCACAACAGCCAGGCAGGCTTCCCGCCCTCAAAGCCACTGAAACATCTCTCCGCCCCCAAGGCAGCTGTGTTTTGTAAATCCATTTATAAAATAAATAGCCAGTGAGCACTGAACACCAGCCAGACGCCGTCACGCCAAGGATGCATCTCCTCCTGGGGGGGGTGTCAGGACCCTGGTCGGGTGGGCACTCAGCAGGCAGCACCCCCTGCAGGGGCGGCACTGGCTCTCGGGTGGATGTGCCCGATCTGTCCCGAGCCCAGCTGCCATCACTCAGAAATGCACACGTGGGGCTGAGAGATGGTAAAGTGGGGAGGGCACTTGCCTTGCATGCAGCCGACCCAGGTTCGATCCCCGGCATCTCATACTGCCTCTCCCTCCACCTCCCCCCACTCCATCTACCACTCAGCTCACCAGAACTGATTCCTGAGTGCAGAGCCAGGAGTAATCCCGGGTATGACAAAGGAAAGAAGGAAGGATGGAAGGAAGGAAGGATGGAAGGAAGGAAGGAAGGAAGGAAGGAAGGAAGGAAGGAAGGAAGGAAGGAAGGAAGGAAGGAAGGAAGGAGGGAGGGAGGGAGGGAGGGAGGGAGGGAGGGAGGGAGAGAAGAGGGAGGGAGGGAAGAAAAGGAAGGGGAAGGAAGAAAAAGGGAAGGGAAGGGAGGAAGGGAGAGAGGGAGAGAGGGAGGGAGAAAGGAAGGAGAGAGGAAGGATGAAAGAAAGGAAGGAAGGAGGAAAGGAAGGATGGAAGGAAGGAAGGATGGAAGGAAGGAACAAATGAACGAACGAACAAATGAATGAATGAATGAACAAAAGAAAGAACACTTCCAGGGGCTGGAGTGATAGCACAGCGGGTAAGGTATTTGCTTGGCACACGACCGACCCGGGTTCGATTCCCAGCATCCCATAGGGTCCCCTGAACACTGCCAGGGGTAATTCCTGAGTGCAGAGCCAGGAGTGACCCACTGTGACCCAAAAAGAAATTCAAAAAAAAGAAAGGACACTTGCCCAAGTCCTCTGAGTCCTTGGGAGACAGCACCTCCACCCCCGACTGTACGGAAGTGCTATGCCCCCACCCTCTGCTCCTGCATGGCACCTTGACAGCCAAGCAGCCAGGAGCCTCTGGAGCACGGGCGAGTTCTTGGTCCCTGCTTGCCTGGCCCGGAGCTGGCAGGCCTCCGTGTTTGCAGAGCGAACAAATAAACAGGGTCATACAAATTAACTCAAGAATATCTGTGGGAGCATCACGCGCTGGGAGATAAGACAGCAGGCGGCTGCTCCCGCGCCTGCTCCCTTCCCGCCGCGGGGAGAGCAGGGCCACACCCCGTCCTGGAAGGAGCTTAAAGGACACAAAGCTCACATACCAGGCCGGTGAGACCCTCACCACAGAGGAATTCCAGAACATTTCCACCGAGGCAGAGCAACTCGAGGGGGGGAGGGGGAATCACTTGTCATGTCCTCCCCAGTCTCCCTGCCAGCCCTGGACGGCCTCTCACTCGGTGCCAATGCCCATCAGGACGGGGCACCCCTGAGCACCTACGCCATCGGCTGCTGCAGCTGACTTCATTCTCTTAGAAGGAGTTTAGCACTGGAGCACTGTCGTCCCATTGCTCATCGATTTGCTCGAGCGGGCACCAGTAACGTCTCCATTGTGAGACTTGTGACTGCTTTGGGCATATCAAATACACCACGGGGAGCTTGCCAGGCTCTGCCGTGTGGGCGGGATCCTCTCAGTAGCTTGCCGGGCCCTCCGAGAGGGGCGGAGGAACCAAACCCGGGTCGGCCTCATGCAAGGCAAACACCCTACCCGCTGTGCTATCGCCCCAGTCCAGAAGGAGTTTACGGTATCCTAATTTACAGTCGCTTTGGGAGGGGAGGGGAGGGAATGGGTGGGGTAGGGAGGCCACACCTGGAGGTATCTAGGGGTTACACCGGGCTCTGCACTCAAGGATCACTGATCACTCCTGGTGGTGCTCAGAGGGCCACCTGGGATGCTGGGGACCGAACCTGGGTCGGCTGCGTCCACCCAAGTGCCCTCCCCGCTGGACTCCCTCTGCGGGCCCTACAATAGCATTGAAGTTGGGGGTGTTCTGGTAGCACTGTCGCTCCATCAGCCCCCCCACCAGTGCCTCAAAATTGCTCCAGCTGGGCCCCCATGTGCCCTTCCCCCTGCCCCCCAGCCTGCTCAGTTCCGGCTCTGTGGATCAGGTCTCAGTGTCTAATCCCTTTCTTTGTCTCTAGACTGAGCAGATGAGTGAGGTCATCCCATATGTATCATTTCCTCTCTGACTCACTTCACTCTGTGCCACCCGTGTTGCAGCGAGCGCCCGCATTTCACCTTTTCTCATTGCTGAATACTATTCCACCGTCTCTGGAGATCACGACCTTTTGACCCTGTCATCCAGGGGTGGGTATACTGGGGCCGTTTCCAGATCTCGAATAGAGGTTTTGTTTGTTTTTTTTTTTTTTTTTTTTTTTTTTTGCTTTTTGGGTCACACCTGGAGATGCACAGGGGTTACTCCTGGCTATGCACTCAGGAATCACCCCTGGCTGTGCTCGGGGGGCCATATGGGATGCTGGGATTTGAACCTGGGTCGGCCGCGTGCAAGGCAAACGCCCTCCCCGCTGTGCTACCACTCCAGCCCCTAGGTTTTGTTTTGATTGGTTCTATTTTTGCTTTTTTGGGTCACACCCAGCGATGCTCAGGGAGTTAAATCCTGGCTGTGCACTCAGGAATCACTCCTGGCGGTGCTCGGGGGGACCCTATGGGATGCCTGGGATCGAACCCATGTCAGCTGCATGCAAGGCAAATGCCCTAACTCGCTGTACTATCACTCCGGCCCCCAGATCTCGGCTATAGTAACTAACGCTCCCGTGAACAGAGGTGAGGGGGTGTCTTCCCAGATTCACGTTTTGGTGTCCTTGGGCCAGAGGTCCAGGCGTGGGATCGCTGGGTCCTAAGGAAGTTCTCTTCATAATGTTTTGAGGAGTCTCCGAACTGCCTTTCCAAGATGCTGAAGCAAGAGGGCAGGGCGCCTGCCTCACACACGGCCGACCTGGGTTCGATCCCGGACGTCCCTCAGATATATAGAGTGTCTGAGCCCATCAGGAGTGATCCCCGAGTGCAGAGCCAGGAGTAAGCTCTGAGCACCTCTGGGTGTAACCCCAGAACAACAACAACAGCAACAAAAACAGGACCACAGCTGGTTGGACGTTTGCTCTGCACGCAGCAGACCCAGGTTCGACCCTTGGCATCCCAGAGGGTCCTCCAAGCACCACCAGGAGTGATTCCTGAGTGCAGAGCCAGGAGGAACCCCTGAGCATCACAGGCTGTGGCCCAAAAAGCCAAAACCAAAACAGAACAAGAACCAAGAGGCTGAACCATAAACACGAGTTTTCAAGGCTCCCTGGAGTTGCGAAAGCAAGCAGCAGTTCTTGGCTTCCTACAGCCCGGTCCTCTGTCCAATGAAGCAGGTACTGTTTAAGCTTCGCATCCGAGGGCCGCGGGCCAAAACCAACCTCCGTGCTTTCAGCTTTTGCAACAGCATTTCATACCAACTCATTTCACCTCGTTCGCTCTTTGAGAGGGGTGTGTGTGTGTGTGTGTGTGTGTGTGCGCACGCGTGCCCAGTTTGCAGATGAGTAAACTGAGGCCAGAGGGAGCTGTTGGGACTTGCCAGAGATCACAGGCTGGTAAGTGGCAGAGTAAGAAGTCCCAGCCCTTTCCTCTGCACCCTCCGCCTCCCTCCCCAGCTCAGCCGAAGGCACAAGTCTCCTTTCCCCCTGGACTCCCCCCCCACACACACACACATGCACATGCACACCCCCCTTCACGGAGCGCACACAGCTTCAGGTCTTAAACACACGGAGATCCGGGCATGTGCTCAGGGAGGGCGTCGCTTTCTAGGCTAGAGGTCTGTCTCCTGCTGTTCTCTGGTGGCAGGCCCTTGTGTGCGGGTGGAGTCAGAGGGCCTTTCCCACCTGCCCCGGTGCCCCCCACGGCCTTCCTGGGGACACTCCCTTTTCTGGCCACACCCCATCCCCCCATCTGCAGAGAACTCAATACACCCTGCTGTTTTTGTTTTGTTTTGAGTGGGGTTTTTTTTTTTTTTTTGGTTTGGGCCCACACCCCATGATGCTCAGGGCTTACTCCTGGTCCTGCACACAGGAAATTACTCCCAGTGGTGCTCGGGGGCCCCTAGGGGGTGCTGGGAATTGAGCCCCCACCTGCTGTACCACCCAACCACCCTACCCGCTGTACTACCGCTCGGGCCCCCAAAACACCCCTCTCTGGGAGCAGGCTCACAATTTTCCCTGGGTCCGCTCGCCCTGTAAACTGCAGACCTGGGGCAGCTCCACTCCCTCGAGGGACGGGAACTGAGGCTGGACAGACGCTTGGTCAGTGTGGGCAGAAAGAATGGATGAATCGAGTGCAAGCTGACCGCCAGACGTCTCACTGTGCGACCCCCAGCCCCGTGACCCCTCATCCCTCTCATCCCCTAAGGGGAGGCTCAGTTTGGTCACGTTGATACGCCCCAGGCTGTAGACAGCTAGAGGCAGAAGGCCATTAAATCTAGAACTTTCTGTCCCCCAGCACGTTGCTCTTTGCCCCCCCACCATGGGTCCCACTTTCAGCAAGTGTGAGTTTAAAATCAGGCTATTTGGGGCTGGAGCGATAGCACAGCGGGTAGGGCGTTTGCCTTGCACACGGCTGACCCGGGTTCGATTCCCAGTATTCCATATGGTCCCCTGAGCACCGCCAGGAGTAATTCGTGAGTGCAGAGCCAGGAGGAACCCCTGTGCATCGCCAGGTGTGAACCAAAAAGCAATAATAATAATAATAATTATTATTATTATTATAAAAATAAAATAAAATCAGGCTATTTTATTTATTTATCTTTTTTTAATTTTTTTGCATCACCCCCAGCGATGCTCAGGGGTTCCTCCTGGCTCTGCACTCAGGAATTACCCCTGGCGATCTTGGGGACCATATTGGGATGCTGAGGATTGAACCTGGGTCGGCTGCATGCAAGGCAAATGCCCTCCCCGTTGTACTATCGCTCCGACTCCAAGATCAGGCTATTTTAACCAGAGAGAGAGAGAGAGGAGAACAGTCCCTGCATACATGAAGGGCCGGGGATGGGTGTAAGGGAAACCAGGAACCTGGGTGGTGGGAAATGTACACTGGTGAAGGGATGGTGTTGGAACCTGATATGGTTGAAATCCAATCATGAACAACTTTGTAACTGTGTATCTCACCGTGATTCAATTTTTTAAATATAAATAAAATATTTTAAAATTTTATATTTAAAAAATATATATATTGGGCTGGAGCGATAGCACAGCGGGTAGGGCGTTTGCCTTGCACGCGGCCGACTCGGGTTCTAATCCCAGCATCCCATATAGTCCCCTGAGCACTGGCAGGAGTAATTTCTGAGCGCTGAGCCAGGAGGAACCCCTGTGCATTGTCGGGTGTGACCCAAAAAGGAAAATAAATAAATAAATAGATAGATAGATAGATAAATAGGGGCTGGAGCAATAGCACAGCGGGAGGGCGTTTGCCTTGCACGTGGCCGACCCGGGTTTGATTCCCAGCATCCCATATGGTCCCCTGAGCACTGCCCGGGTGATTCCTGAGTGCAGAGCCAGGAGTAACCCCTGTGCAGTGCCGGGTGTGACCCAAAAAGCAAAAATAAATAAATAAACAAACAAACAGATAAATAAATAAATAAATAAATGAGCAAATAAGCACAAAACAAAGCAGACAAATAATGCAAACCCTTAGTTCCTGACAATAACCCTCAGCTTCTGTCTACAGAACGGTGGGCAGGGGTGGGTGGGAGAGGAGGGGCAGGCAGAGGTGGGGGGGTGAAGGGAAACAGGATGTTGGGTGTGGCTGGCAGGCACAGATGATGTGGAGGGGGGGAGCTCTACATCTGATACCCGCAGCCAGCGGTGTAACCCCAGGTGACCTCAAGTGCACTCGAAGGGAGGGGAAAGACCGTTGAAGGGTGTCCCCACCTCTGCTTTTGCCTATTATCAGATTATTCGGGTGTTCCGAGAGGGTAAGCAGCTTGACAAAAATCACACAGCGGTGGGTGGGCCAGCCCTGCGGCCGCACCTGCTTCACACCCCGTATCCTTGTTCCTCACATCACAGTGCCTCGAACTCCTCCCCCACGGCTGGACCCTTCATCTCCTCTGAGGTGACCAGGAGCCCGGGGCTGCCTCAGGCAGAGCCCCCGCCCACCTGACAGGCAGAGGCGAGGCTGGGAGTGTGACCCGGGGCTCCACCCCACGTGCCCGCTGAGACCCCCCCCCCCACACACACACACAGAACAGCTCGGGGGTCCTGGCTCTACCACCTAAGTCGGGACGCCTGGTGCACACCCCCCTGACGTGTGGGGGCCCGGGTCCCCACAGACGGGGCAACAGGGAAGGGAAAGGAGGAACTCAGAGGAAACCGAGCGAACGGACAGATACAAAGAGGAGAAGCCGAGCGAACGGACAGATACAAAGAGGAGAAGCCGGAACTCCGGAGCGGGACAATGGGGCATTCTCCGATAAGGGCAGGAATGCGGCTCTGCGGTTCTGGGACCTGTTACGACACGGACAAACCTTGGAAACACGATGAGCGAGCGACTGCTCACCAGAGGCCCCGGATCCCAGGAGAACCTGGCGGGAGACACCCACCAGACACCACTAACGAACGGAGGGCGGGATGGAACGCAGGGCTGGGGGGAGGAGGGCCCCGGGAGGGGTGGCTAACGGGTCGGGGGTTTCTTTTTTTTTTTTTTTGCTTTTTGGGTCACATCCAGCGATGCTCAGGGGTTACTCCTGGCTTTGCACTCAGGAATTACTCCTGGCAGTGCTTGGGGGACCATATGGGATGCAGGGGATCGAACCCGGGTCAGCCGCGTGCAAGGCAAACGCCCTACCCGCTGTGCTATCGCTCCGGCCCCCAGGGGGTTTCTTTTTCTTTCTTTCTTTTCTTTTTTTTTTTTTTGGTGGGGGAGGTCACACCCAGGGATGCGCAGGGGTGACTCCTAACTCACACACTCAGGAATTGCTCCTGGTGGTACTCAGGGGACCATAAGGGATGCTGGGAATCGAACCCGGGTTGGCCGCGTGCAAGGCAAATGCCCTACCCGCTATTGCTCCAGCCCTGGGGTTTTTGCTGAGGATGATGAGAATGTTCTGGAAAGACAGGGCGGGGATGGCTGTGTGACTCTGTAACTAGCTTCCAATCACCGAGTTGGGCACTGCATGGCGTGAGTGTTGTGCTGCGGGAATGAGGAAGGGCTAAAGCCGCTGTGGGGATGAGTGAAAGGGCACAGAGAGAAGTGGCCTTTGGCGGAGCTCCATGGACACAGGTCCTGGAAGGAGAAGGCCGGAAGCCACGCCCATGTCCATGCCCACTCGGAGACAGGGGGTGGCCTGTCCCCACTGGGGGTCCGGCGCCGTGCCTCAGCTAAGCCTGCTGCGTTGAAGTTGGTAAGGGGGTGTCCCTGCCTCACCCCCTCCCAGGGCCCCCTCCCTCTCTCCTCTCCTTCCTCCTTCTCTTCTTCCCTTTCTTCCTACCTTCTTTGTGACACTTTTTTGGACCACACCAGTGGTGCTCAGGGGTTACTCGTTTTGTTTGTTTGTTTTTTGGGCCACACCCAGCCCCCCACCGCACTCAGGGCACTGCACTCCCGGCTCTGCACTCACGAATTACTCCTGGCAGTGCTCCCGGAGCCCTGTGGGATGCTGGGGATCAAACCCAGGCAGGTCGCATGCAAGGCAAATGCACACCCCTCTGTACCATCGCTCCGGCCACCCTTCCTCCCCTCCTCCCTCCTTCCCATACCCCCTCCCATCCTTCTTATCTTTCCTTTTCTTTTCTTTTCTTTTCTCTCTCTCTTTTTCTTTTTGTCACTTTGGGTGGGCTGGAGTGATAGCACAGCAGTTGGGTGTTCGCCTTTCAAGAGGCCAACCCATGTTCAATTCCTCCGCCCCTCTCGGGGAGCCCGGCAAGCTACCGAGAGTATCACGCCCACATGGCAGAGCCTGGCAAGCTCCCCGTGCGTATTGGATATGCCAAAAACAGTAACAATAAGTCGCACAATGAGAGACGTTACTGGTGCCCGCTCAAACAAATCGATGAGCAACGGGATGACAGTGACAGTGACAGTGTCTTTTTGGGTCACCCCAAGCGATGCTCAGGGGTTACTCCTGGCTCTACACTTAGGAATTATTCCGGGGGGTGCTTGAGGACCATATGGGATGCTGGGGATCGAACCCCAGTTGACTGTGTGCAAGGCAAACACCCTACTCACTGTACTATTGCTCCAGTCCCCTGCCTTCTCTTCTTTCTTCTCACCTTCCCTTTCTCTCTTGCATCCTTTCCTTCCCATGCTCCCTCCCTTCCTTCCTTCAATGCTTTCTCCCTTCTTCCCTCCATCTTTCCCTCCCTTCAATCCCTTCTTCCCTCCCTTTTATCTCTCCTTACCATGTTCCCTCCCTCCTGCTCCCCCCTCCCTCCTTCACTCCCTCCCATCCTTCCTTCCCTGTTCCAGGTATGGAACCCAGGGCCTCAGACATACACAGCACACACCACTGAACCACCTCCAAGGCCCTCGAGGACGCTTTATTCACACTTAACCTTATCTTCTTTATTTTTTTCCTTTTTGGGCCACACCCAGTGGTGCTCAGGGGTTACTCCTGGCTCTGCACTCAGGAATTACTCCTGGCGGTACTTGGGGGACCCTATAGGATGCCAGGGATGGAACCCAGGTCGGCTACATGCAAGGCAAATGCCCTACTCGCTGTGCTATCGCTCCAGCCCCACTGGCCTTATTTATCTTCTTTCTGCTCGTCCTTAGGGTCTCGATGTTCCCCATTGCAGGGAGGTGAGACCACGTGGTGTGAGCCTCACTCGGAGATGCCCAAGGCAGCGTGGCCTGGTGGTGGTCAGGGAATCGGAGGGCATCCCAGGATTTCAGCCACCTGGGGCAACTGCCACTTAGATTGAAGCCCCACCCAGCTGGGATGCCAAGGCAAGACCCGGGCTTCACTTCCGCTCCCGCCCCCCGCATGCTGGGCACGTGGCCCTGAGCTCTGTGCCCACTGAAGCCGCCCTTTGCCCTTCTGGAAAAATGCAGGGGCCAGAGAGGGGCCTCCAAGGGCTGAACAGACGCTGGCTTTGCCGCAGGAGGGGGCCTGTGTTCCGCCGCCCACTAATACACACTCCCCTTAGCACCGCTGGGACTGACCGCTGAGCACTGAGGTGGGAGCAGCCCCTGAGCACCGCCTGGCACTGCCCCCCCTCCAAAAAAAAAAAAAACAGAAACCAAACAAAATTTAGGTGGCGTTTCCTCCCTATCAGGAGACTGTGAACATCCCGCTACCCAGTACAGGGCACTTATGGGCACCTCCTCCCGCCGGCCCGGGAGTGTGTGAGGAAAAGCAGCTTTACAACGCAGCCCGGAAAATGCTCCGGACCCGAATTGGGGCCAGCAACATCGGGGAGCCGGACGGAGGAGGTGCAGCCAGCACACCTTTTCCAGATGGAGCCCTGGCGACACTGAGCAGCAACTAACATGGCTCCGGGATTCAGGACTGGGATACATCTGAGCCGCGTGGCCGTTAATGCGGCCGCGCGACCTTTTCTAAAACCTGAAAACATACAATCTCTTAATGGAAAACTAATTTTCAAATGCTTCCTTAGTAGGGCTATCTTGTTTAGGGGTATAACTCCCACAAGAATAGTGAGTTTTGTGTTGAAATATGGAACATTAGTAATCAAGGTAAAGAGAAAATGAAGTGAAATTCATCAGTTATACAGTTGGGGTGGGGGCGGGGGCGAGGGCTACACTGGGGATTTTGGTGGTGGAATATGGGCACTGGTGAAGGGATGGTGTTTGAATACGGTATAACTGAGACATAAACCTGAGAATTTTGTAACTTTCCACATGGTGATAAAATAAATAATAACAATAATAATAATAATAATAATAATAATATTTAAAAAAACCTCTCCGTGAAGGAAAAAAAATAAAGAAAAAGCAGCTTCAGGGCGGGGCCCACCCACCAGCCTTCGTGAAGTCAAGCCCCAGAGGTGTTGGGGAGACTCGAGGGACTGGGGGGTGAATCCCGGCGCCCCACCCCCCGCCCCACCCACGGGACGTGTTTGTCCTGGGTATGGAGCAAGGGTGCACGCTGTCCTGGGCACCCCGCTGGGGACCTTCCTCGGTGATTTCTCTCCCCCCTCCCTCTTCCTTCCTTTTCAGTGTTGTTGCTGCTGTTGCAAGGGCGGGGGGGGGGGGTGTTGCACACGCCTGCGGGTGGCGGCGCAAGAGGGGGTGCGCATCAGAGGACGAGGCATGCGCAGTTGCGCTGTCCTGGCGATGCCCGCGGATGCTCTGGTGGTGACGCTGTCAGGGGGTCCTGCCCCCCAGCCTGGAGCAGACGTGTCGGGGCTGCTCCGGGCGCACGCGGGCGCAGCACTCGGGATCGGACTCCGGGGGTCACGCTGACGCTGCCGCTTTTGCCACTGAGTCATCCCGCCAGGGCCTTGTTGGTGTGGTCTCTTTTGGTTTGTTGGTACCCAGCGGTCCCTGGGGCTGGTGATGCTCAGAGGACCATGTGGTGCTGGGGGTTGAACTCAGGCCTCCGGCGTGTGAAACTTCCCTTGATCTCTCTCTGACACTGTGTGCTGGGGGCTCGAACCAGTGTCAGAGCGCTCCTCCTGTATTCTCTCTCTCTCTGTCTCTCTGTCTCTCTCATTCTCTCATTCTCTCGCTCTCTCTGTCTCTCTGCCTCTGCCTCTGTCTCTGTCTGTCTCTGTCTCTCTGCCTCTGTCTCTGTCTGTCTGTCTCTCTTTTTTTCTTTTTTTGCTTTTTGGGTCACACCTGGTGATGCACAGGGGTTACTCCTGGCTTTGCACTCAAGAATCACCCCTGGCAGTGCTCAGGGGACCATATGGGATGCTGGGATTTGAACCCGGGTCGGCCTCGTGCAAGGCAAACACCCTACCCGCTGTGCTATCTCTCCAGCCCCCTGTCTGTCTGTCTCTGTCTCTCTGCCTCTGTCTCTGTCTGTCTCTCTGTCTCTGTCTCTCTGCCTCTGTCTCTGTCTCTCTGTCTCTATCTGTCTCTGTCTCTCTATATCTCTGTCTCTGTCTCTCTCATTCTCTCGTTCTCTCTGTCTCTCTGCCTCTGTCTCTGTCTGTCTGTCTCTGTCTGTCTCTGTCTCTTTGTCTTTCTGTCTCTGTCTCTGTCTCTCTCTCTCTCGACCCTAGCCTGTCACTTGCCCACTCTGGGTCTAGGTGCTTTCCGTGCCCGCGGGGCTGATGGCTGGTGTCTCGGGGCTCGCTGGTGGGCAGAGAGGCCTTGGCGTGGCCCGGCCCCCTCAGCCAGTGCGGGCGAGTGGCTTGCAAGAACCTGAAGCAACGCTGAGGGCGTCCCAGCACGAGGACCCTGCCAGGCAGAGAAGAAGCGGCTGGAGGAAGCGCGACTCTTGCCCAACCGAAGCCCCTCGGCCTCGAAGACTCGAAGCCGCGTAAGCTGAGGAAACGGAGCCGAGCCACAGGGCACGTTAGGCAAGACGGGCGGGGCTGCCAGCCTGGGTGGGCAGCTCCCGCTGTGCCTCCTGCAAAGGCAGGACGATGCCATCCAGCAGGCTGCTCAAGCATGCGCAGAGAGGCCAGAGGCGGCGCTCCTAGAAGTGTCCGCATCTACATTCCAGGGGTCCTCCAGGGCGCTGGGACCCCCACGCCCACTGACGGGCCAGGTCCAGGGCTCCCTGCAGCCTCTCTGCAGAAGGAGACGCGGTTGCAGTTTACACAACACAGAGGAAGTTGTCTGAGAACGTTTTACCTCCCCCCACCCCGCCCCTTGCTCACTGCAGCCTGATAAGGAAGGTCTCTGTAAGATGCCCCCAAATTACCCATGAGACCCCCAACCCCAGTGAGGGCGAGTGGTTCAATCCCACAGATTGTGATCAGGGGCACAGTCAGAGGCCCAGCTCCAGAACTGCTCTTCTTTTCCAACTTTCTACTGATTTCTCGAAGGAAGACTTTCTGTTTCTTAATTTTCTTTCAGGGACTGGAGCAATAGCACAGCGGGGAGGGCGTTTGCCTTGCACGCAGTCAACTCGAGTTCGATTCCCATCATCCCATATGGCTCCCTGAGCACTGCCAGGAGTAATTTCTGAGTGCAGAGTCAGGAATAACCTCTGAGCATCTCTGGGTGTGAACCCCCCCCAAAAAAAAGCAAAGAAATTTTTTTTCTTTTTTTGTTTTGGGGACCACACCTGTGATGGTCAAAGGCTACTCCCAGCTCTGTGCTCAGGAGAATGTGAGGTTCTGGGAAAGGACCCCAGGCCTCCCACTGTAGAGTATGCCCTCGGTCTGTTGGACTCTCAGGCCCCAAGACTTCCTTTTATTTCTGTTTTGTTTTGTTTCTGGGTTTGGGGGCCACACCCAGTGGTGCTCACAGCCTACTCCTGGTGGCATTCAGGGGACTCTAGGTGGGCCCTTAAAATTGTAAGTCACTACTTTTTAAAAAAAAAAAAACTAACTAAAGGGGCTGGAGCGATAGCACAGCGGGTAGGGCTTTTGCCTTGCTTACAGCCGACCCTGGTTCAATTCCCAGCATCCCATAGGGTCCCCCGAGCACCGCCAGGGGTAATTCCTGAGTGCAGAGCCAGGAGTGACCCCTGTGCATCGCCGGGTGTGACCCAAAAAGAAAAAAAAAAAAGCTAAAGGCTGCATATGCAGGTAATACTTGCCTTGCACATAGCCAGCCTCAATCCCCAGCGTCCCCGATGGTCCCCCAAGCACCTCCAGGAGTGATCCCTGAGCCCAGTACCATGAGTAAGCCCTGCGTGTGGCTCAAAATCGAACAAATGCCCGCGTATACCGGGGGCCAGAGAGACAGCACAGCAGGTAAGGTGTTTGCTTGTGCGGGACTGACCGACCGCCTATGGCAGAATTTGTTCTCCCGCAGAAGTTACCAGAGTTACTGTAATCCAGTGCTTCTGCCTTCACAGGGAGCTGGCAATTGAGGTGGGTGGTGGAGGGGTGGGGGGCGGGGGGCGCAACAAGGTTCAGGCTTCCAGTGGGAGCGATCTGGAGAAGTCCTGCGGGTCCCCCAGATCCAAGGCAGGTGAACTGGGCTGGGCCCGCCCCCTTCTGTTGCAGGAGCCAATCGAACACGTTATGCAAATTAGAGGTACCACTTGGTCGGACTGAGCTCGGGGGAGTCTGCAGAATCTCTGCCTGGAACAGCTGCTAAGCGGAGCTGCGGGCGTCTGGGAATCCGGGAATCCGGAGTTCAGAGATGGGGTGTAAGGACGGCTGGAACCCTAACGGAGCGCGGGACGCGACGGATCCTCCCCCTCCCTCTGGGTGGTTTCCGCCAGGTGATTTCACAGTCTGGTGACTTTGCTACCTGCAGCTGTGACCTGGCTGCGCGGGAAGCAGGCGCGACTCCATCCTTTCAAAGGAACAGGTCCAAGGTGTGGCAGCGGGGCCAGCAGGGCGGCTCCCCGGGGAGTCAGAAGCAGGGGTGCCTCCCGTCTCTCCTGCTTGTTTATGGGATTTGGGGCAATCATGTCACCTTGCGAAATTTCCGCTTCCCCTTCTGGACCATTTCCTCCACCCTTCTAGCTTGGGGACCGATCAGATGGAAAACTCAAAGGATTCCCAGCCCTGCAAGCCCCAGCCAGTTGGTGGTTAAGGAGCGGGTCCCTCGGAAGTCAGACCAGGAGCCACTCCTGGTTTCCCCCAGGATGGCCTTAGATAAGTCACATGACCTCTGTCACTCACTCACCATCTTCACCTATAAAGTCCCAGTCCAGAGAGAGAGAGAGAGAGAGAGAGAGAGAGAGAGCGTGAGAGAGAAAAGTGTCTGCCATAGAGGCAGGATGGAAGTGGGGTGGGGGTGATGGGAGGGAAATTGGGGACACTGTACGCTGTGGAGATGTACACTGGTGGAGGGACAGGTGTTGGAACATTGTATGACTGAAACCTAATCATGAACAGCTTTGTCAGGGTCTACATCACACTGATTCAATAAAAAACTTTTTTTAATTATTTTTTTTTATTTTTGGGTCACACCTGGCAATGCACAGGGGTTACTCCTGGCTCTGTACTCAAGAATTACCCCTGGCGGTGCTCAGGGGACCCTATGGGATGCTGGGAATCAAACCCAGGTTGGCTGAATACAAGGCAAATGCCCTACCCGCTGTGCTATTGCTCCAGCCCCTAATTTAAAAAAATAAATAAAATAAAATAATAAAGTCCCAAGCCATGGCTAGGACCATATGAGATGCCGGGGATTGAACCTGGGTCAGCTGCGGGCCAAGCAAACTCCCTCTGTGCTGTACTATCATTCCAGCCCCAGAGGAAATGATTTACGTTTTTATAAGGAGATGGACCCAGGGCCAGGCCACAGGCTTGGGAACCTCCTGGGACGTGTTCCCTCGTCTGTCTCCTGGACACAGCAGCATCTTCCCGCCTGCCTCACCAGCAGCCCCGGAGTCTTACATATACATTACAGCACGGCGCTAAAATAGAAAACGGTCACGTCTGTGTGAGTTCACGGCATTCCAAGGCCGCCAGCACACCGGAAAAAGCATGACGTCTCCGCCCTCGCTCTGCGTGGTTTTTTTTTCTCTTCTTTCTCTGGATGACCTTGAACAAGTGTGTCACCTGTTGAGGCCCATGTTCTCTGCTGCCGAGCGGCAGCCTTCACAGGGATGACACGTGTGTGTCAAATGCCTACCATACCTCCAGCACTCAACAGTGCTTCATCAATGCACCTGTTAACACCATTAGTAACAGAAACGTTTTTTGTGTTGTTTTTGTTTGGGGGGGGGAAGGCACACCCAGCTGTGCTCAGGCCTTTCTCCAGGCTATGTGCTCAAGGCTCACTCCTAGCTGGCTCAGGGGACCCTATGGGAGGCTGGGGAGTGAACCCAGGTGAGTCATAGGCAAGGTTTACATCCTATCCACTGTGCTATCTTTCTGGCCCCTAGAAAGTTCTTTTCAGAATTAAATTTATGAGGGAGACTCCCTAGCAATACCTGGGAGCCAACCCCAGTCATTTCAGGCACCCAGATCAAACGGTTCCATGTTCAGACTCGGTAAAGCGACGTGATGCCAGGACCACCCCCAGTGATGCTTCTGGGGGCCAGGCAGCATGCAGAATCAGCTCAGAAAATTCAGCGTGTGAGGCATCCACTCTTTCCTACCTTTCCTAGTAATGTTTTTTCCTTTTATTTTCTTTATTTTGTTTTTGGCTTTGGGGTTTGGGGCCACACCCAGCAGTGCTCAGGGCTTACTCCTTGTTCTGTGTCCAGGGATTATTCCTGGCAGAGCATGGGGACCCCATAGGATGTCAGGAATTGAACCCAGGTCCTCTGGGTGCAAGCACTCTCCCCACTGCCCTTGGCCTCCAGCTCTGTTTCCCTTGTAATCCTTGCCCACTGGCATTAAGATTCTATTTCCACGGACATTGAGGAGATGAAAGGATGTAGGAAAACGTCCCTTGGGGCTCACTCGGCTGGCGATGTTCATGAAGCTTTAATTATGTTCCATACACCGTACCCCCGAGGCTAGCAGGAGACATTTTTTTCAGAAAGAACAAGAAAAGAAAAATGTTTTTCCGATTGCACGTTTAAAAGCCTAAGAGAGAATGTTTCCCTTTCATAATATTTTTCTGTTAGATTTTCATTCTTGCAAATGAGCTTGAGGGTCATTTTCTCAGGCTTTAATGGTATTTGGAAACAGAGGGAAAATATCTGCTAGAAATTAATTTGAAGACGGGTCTCACAGAGAAAATGGCTTCCAAATAAATAATAATAGTAATAATAATACAAAGATCTTATGGGAGAAAGACATAAATGGGAATTTAATCACTCAAGGGGAATTTGAAATCACTATCACTTTAATCATCTGGGGAATTGGAGAAATTAGCAGGAATCTCATCATCAGAATCTTGTAAAAATTACCATTCGAGGGGCCGGAAAGAGAGTACAGCAGGGCAGGAAGGATCCTAGGAACACTGGTGGTTAGAGAACGGGCACTGATGGAGGGATGGGTACTCGATCATTGTATGACTAAAACATAATCACGAAAGTTTGTAAGCCTGTAACTGTATCTCACGGTGATTCATTAAAGAAATAAATCACTATCATTGTCATCCTGTTGCTCACTGATTTGCTCGAGCGGGCACCAGTAATGTCTCCATCGTGAGATTTGTTGTTACTGTTTTTGGCAAATCGAATACGCCACGGGGAGCTTGCCAGGCTCTGCTGTGCGGGCGAGATACTCTCAGTAGCTTGCCGGGCTCTCCAAGAGGGGCGGAGGAATCGAACCCCGGTCAGCCAAGTGCAAGGCAAACACCCTACCCACTGGTGCTATTCTCAATTAATTAAATAATTAATTAATTAACTAATTAAGCGTTTTTATTTGGAGGAGGAAAAAAGAGAGAGTACAGTGGGTAAGATGCTTGCCTTGCACGCAGCCAACCTGGGTTTAATCCCTGGCACCCTATATGGTGCCCCAAGTCCAGCCAGGAGTGATTCCTGAGTGCAAAGCCAGGAATAATCCCTGAGCAACAAAGGGTGCATGTGTGTGCGGGAAGGTGTGTGTGGGGGGAAGTACCTACCCTGTGGGAACAGAGAAACAGCTCAACAGGCTGAGCACATACTCTGCCTGCATGGGGCCTGGGTTTAACAGAGTTGGGAGTAGCCCCTGAGCAAAAAACAAACAACCCACTAAAACAAAGGCTTGTGTGGATGCATTGCTGGTGCTCACGTCCCCTTTGCCCCGAATGCCTGCCTTGTGAAAAACGCTCAAGACATTGGGTAAGATTTTAAAGTATGCAATGTGTGTGTTTAAAGGGGTGTGTGTGTTGACACACACACAGGCCAGAGGTCAGCCAAGAGGCCGAATCCAGTCCATACTGTTCTGATATGGCCAGTGTGTAAGAGAGGATGTTTAGATGGTTGGAAAATATCAACCATTACAGAGAACGCTCTGGAACCCCAAGTCCCCCTCCACGAATCAAGCGTAACACGGAAACACAGGCCAGTCCGTTCGTTTTCGACTGTCCGTGGAGCTCTCCTGGCAGGAAGAAGCTGCTTTGGGGCCGGAGGGAGAGTATAGCAGGTAGAGCGTTTGCCTTGCACATAGCCGACCTGGGGTTCGATCCCCAGCATCCCATAGGGTCCCCCGAGCACCGCCAGGAGTAACTAACTCCTGAGTGCAGAGCCAGGAGGAACCCCTGAGCATCGCCGGGTGTAAAAGCCAGGAAAGAAAGAAAGAAAGAAAGAAAGAAAGAAAGAAAGAAAGAAAGAAAGAAAGAAAGAAAGAAAGAAAGAAAGAAAGAAAGAAAGAAAGAAAGAAAGAAAGAAAGAAAGAAAGAAAGAAAGAAAGAAAGAAAGAAAGAAAGAAAGAAAGAAAGAAAGAAAGAAAGAAAGAAAGAAAGAAAGAAAGAAGCTGCTTCGTTTAGGACTGTGCAGCCCACAAAGCCGGAATATTTACTCTCTGACCTTTAGTGGGAAGAGCTGGTCAACCCCTGAGGTCGGTCATCTCAAAATAGTCACATGAGGAGCTGGGCAGAGGAATGAGGCTGAGGACCAGCGCTCTGCTTCTTCCTCCCGGCACTTCCAAGTCTCTTCTGACTTGCCCGGCGGGACGGGCTGCGGGACTATCAAATTGGCGAAATTTAAATTGAAGTCGAAGAGGGAAACGCAGGGCCAGGGCCGGAGAATTAGGACAGGGAGGAAGGTGCTGGCCTTGCATGCGGCTGACCCCGGTTCAACTCCCAAAACCGCGTGGAGTCCCCCGAGCACTGCCAGGAGTCACCTCCACCCCCTCACCACCCCCAAGTGCACAGAGCCCAGGATCACCCCTGAGAACCTCTGGGTGTGTCCCAAACCGCCTCCACCAATAAAAATAAGGTGGAAATAGGCCAGAGGGCTAGTGCAGGGGTGAAGGTGCCCGCCGGCCTTCCTTCTCTTCCACCCGCCTTCCCTCCCTCTCTTCCTCCCTTTCTCCCTTCCCTTGGTTGTGGGCGACCAACATCCAGTCTCCACATATGGTGGGGTTTGGGGGGCCCTCTGCAGTGCACGTGGAATCACATAGGGTTCCCCAAGCACCTCCAGGGGTAACACACACACACACACACACACATACAGAAAATCAAGCTGTCTATCATGAACATATCACATTGATTTTTTTTTCTTTTTGGGTCACACCCGGCAATGCACAGGAGTCACTCCTGGCTCTGTACTCAGGAATGACTCCTGGTGGTGCTCGGAGGACCCTATGGGATGCTGGGAATCGAACCCGGGTCAGCCGCGTGCAAGGCAAACGCCCTCCCCGCCGTGCTATTGCTCCAGCCCCATATCACATTGATTATTCTTTTTCTTTTTTGGGTCACGCCCGGCGATGCTCAGGGGTTCCTCCTGGCTCTGCACTCAGGAATCAGTCCTGGTGGTGCTCCAGAATCCCGAAGGCCAAGCCACACCACTGCTCTCCTTAGCTCAACGAGGACAATTTCCTAGCCCCAGACAGGGGTCACCGTGCTCGCAGGAGCACAGTCCAAGCCACTGAGTCATGGGCTATGCAAAGCAGTGACCTGTGTGAGCGGCCGCGCTGTCACTTTCCTTCCTCGTGGAAGGGATTTGGGGGCTGGGGGGCGTCACTCCTCCCGCCAGGACTCACCCTTTCACCCCCACAAGGACGAGGCCCTCCCTGGCACCTAGGGCTCTCCCCAGCCCGAGCTCTCACCTGGGGGCCAGCCTGGTCGTTGCATTCCCACGGCCCCCGGCTCCCCACGGCCCGCCCCCGGGGCCACGGACTGAACCCACCCCCACCGGGCTCTCTGGGGTCTCCCACTCAGCCCCGAGAGGGCCGAGAAGGGGTGTCTCAGTCCAACTGTGCTCTCCTGTGACCCCTGCACATCCGTGCCCCGGGACCAGCCTGCCTCTCTGATGGGGCTGCCCCCCGCTCTCTGTCTCTCGGCTCGGCCTCCCGGCCCCCAGGAGCTCGCGGGGTCTAGAGACGGAGAAGCCGAGAGTGGAGGCACCGCAGATGCGAGTTCCTCTGCCGAGTGTCTGAAGCCAAAGCACCTCAGGATCCCTTGGGGTGTTGTCAGAAATGCAGGGTCCATGGGGCCGGAGAGATAGTACAGCGGGGACGGCCCTGGCCTGGCATGTGGCTGGCCTGGGTTTAACCCCTGGTGCCCCATATGGTCCACGGAGCCTCTCCAGAAGTGATCTGTGAGCACAGAGCCGGGAGTAAGCCCTGAGCACCACCGGGGGTGGCCCCAAAACGAAGGAAGGAAGGAAGGAAGGAAGGAAGGAAGGAAGGAAGGAAGGAAGGAAGGAAGGAAGGAAGGAAGGAAGGAAGGAAGGAAGGAAGGAAGGAAAGAGGGAGGGAGGGAGGGAGGAAGGAAGGAAGGAAGGAAGGAAGGAAGGAAGGAAGGAAGGAAGGAAAGAGGGAGGGAGGGAGGAAGGAAGGAAGGAAGGAAGGAAGGAAGGAAGGAAGGAAGGAAGGAAGGAAGGAAGGAAGGAAGGAAGGGAGGAAGGAAGGAAGGAAAGAGGGAGGGAGGGAGGGAGGAAGGAAGGAAGGAAGGAAGGAAGGAAGGGAGGAAGGAAGGAAGGAAGGAAAGAGGGACGGAGGGAGGGAGGAAGGAAGGAAGGAAGGAAGGAAGGAAGGAAGGAAGGAAGGAAGGAAGGAAGGAAGGAAGGAAGGAAGGAAGGAGGGAGAGAGAGGGAGGGAGGGAGGGAGGAAGGAAGGAAGGAAGGAAGGAAGGAAGGAAGGAAGGAAGGAAGGAAGGAAGGAAGGAAGGAAGGAAGGAAGGAAGGAAGGAAGGAGGGAAGCTGGGGATCGAATCTGGGTCAGCCGCATACACGGCAAATGCCCTCCCCGCTGTGCTATGGCTCCAGCCCCGCAAACAGTGCCTGGGACAAAGGAAGCTCTTGGGCAAGTGAGAAGCTGTTATTGTCAGGCTGGGCTCTTTGGAGGGAGACTGGGTCAAAGAAGGAAAAGAACATCGAGATTTTCTCTCCCCCCACATTTTGCCAATTAAGGACCCTGGACAGGACTGGAGTGATAGTACAGCGGAGAGGGCATTTTTGCCTTGCACGCCGCTGACTCGGGTTCTATCTCCAGAATCCCATTTGGTCCCCTGAGCACTGCCAGGAGTAATTTCTGAGTGCAGAGACAGGAGTAAGCCCCTGAGCATGGCCAGGTGTGACACCCTCTCCAAATAGAATAAAATAAAATAAAAATAAAGACTCTGAACATCTATGCTTCAACCCAGTGTGTGTGTGTGTGTGTGTGTGTGTGTGTGTGTGTGTGTGTGTGTTTGTAAACCAGTGGAAAGAGAGTGCCACAAGCCAAATGAGAATGGGGCTGACACCTCACCCCTTCCTGTTTGTTTTGGAGGCCACATCTGGAGGTGCTCAAGGCTGACTCCTGTCTCAGTGCTCAGGGATCATTCATGATGGGCTCAGAGGACCATATGGAGTACTGCAAATTGAGCCCTGGGTCGGCCACGTGCAAGGCCAGAGCCCGCCCCACTGTGCCGTCTCCCCGGCCCCTACTATGTGACTTTTTTTGTTTGTTTGTTTTTTTAAATGTGTTTTTATTTTTTTAATTAATTTATTCTTTTCTTGAATCACCATGTGGAAAGTTACAAAGCTTTGAGGTTTAAGTCTCAGTCATACAATGCTCGAACACCCATCCCTTCACCAGTGCACATGTTCCACCACCAAGAATCACAATATATCTCCCCCCCACTGTGTGACTTTTGACAGGTTCATTTCCTTATCTCCAAGAGTGGTAAACTGCTGGCCCTGTCCCAGATGGGGTTTAAGGATTTAGGTGAAAACGCAGGAGCAGGGCTGGAGCCATAGGACAGCGATGAGGGCTGTCCTATGCCTTGCATGAGGCCCACCCAGGTTCAATCCCCGGCATCCCATAGGGTCCCCGAGCACCACCAGGAGGAATTCCTGAGTGCAGAGCCAGGAGGAACCCCTGAGCATCACTAGGTGTGACCCAAAACACAGAAAGAAAAAAAAGTGCATTGGGGCTGGAGCGATAGCACAGCGGGTAGGGCGATTGCCTTGCACACGGCCGACCCGGGTTCTAATCCCAGCATCCCATATGGTCCCCTGAGCACCGCCAGGGGTGATTCCTGAGTGCAGAGCCAGGAGTGACCCCTGTGCATTGCCAGGTGTGACCCAAAAAGCAAAAAAAAAAAAAAAAAAAGTGCAGGAGCAAGACTGGAGCAATAGCACAGTGGGGAGGGCGTTTGCCTTGCACGTGGCCAACCCAGGTTCGATCCCTGGCATCCCCTATGGTTCCCCCGAGCACCACCAGGAGTAATTCCTGAGTGCAGAGCCAGGAGTAACCCCTGTGCATTGCCGGATGTGATCCCAAAAAGAAAAAAAAAGTGCAGGAGCTGACTCATCACAGGCACCCCCTACAGACTCAGCCCTTCTTTTCCCTGGAAATGTTGGGGGAGGGGAGGGAGGTCCCTCCCTTCCCAGGCTGCCACTGGTCCGCAGAGGACCAGAGAAATGTGGTCTCCAGGGACCGCTGTTTCCATCCTAGGGCCTAAAGGCTCCCACCCACCAAGATCCGTGGACGAGCCTCTGCTGGCACGTCAGGCCCCCGCACAGGGGGTCAGGGGACAGCCGGGAGCAACAAACAAAGACGAGCAAACACAAGGCGATGCAAGTGCGGACTCCAAGGTGAAAGCGCGGCTCACGCGGCCGGGCTGGGATGCAGCCGCATATGGGGTGCTCTGAAAGGTCATTCAGGGACCGGGATGCTCCGGAAGGTCATTCAGGGCCCCAGGGGCCAGGCTGCTCTGCTCCAGCCCCCCAGGCAGGACCACAAGTGGCTCTCAGATACCGCATACCTGCACTTCCAGCCTGGCCCCGCCCACTTCCTGCTCCTCTCTGTGAGGGGGGGAGGGGGCAGGGGGTGTCCCTCCTCCAGCAGCCTCTGGGCAGCCTTTCACAGCCTTTGACCCCCGAGTGCGTCCTTTCAGCCTAGGTTTGGTGCTGCTGTACTGACCCCAGCCCTCCGCCCAGCCCTGTAACCCGCCTTCTTCTCCACCCACCCCTGCGAACCTAGGACGTGTTTGCAAGCGGGGCGGCCAGAGCACTGTGCAAGGTGCTCAAGTTTTTTGAGGGGTCTGGGTAATACTCCATGCACGGGGTTTTCTCCCGGCGGTGCTTGCACGGGGGGGACGCTTGGCGATGCCAGGAATCAAACAGGAGTCGGCCTTCGCCCCTGTGTAACCTCCCCGCCCCAGGCTCGGGCTGATTCCGCCAGCCAAGCCGTGGCCTCGGGTGAGTTCATTCATCAGTTCGGCCTCAGGATCCGTCCGAAGGGGAAGCTGGCGCTGTCTGCGGCGGGGAGGCGTCCAAGTCATCGGTGGCTGAGGGGGGTCGGTTCCCATCGATGCAGTTCGGACGAAGGAAATAACCACAGGAAGGGCTGAGGGGTCCCCGCGGGCAAGGGTGAGACTGGAGCAGAGCTCAAACCCCATTAGCCGCGTAGCCTCCCCACGCTCCTAGTCTGGCCTGCAGACCACACGCCTGATCGTCTGGGTCCCCCGGAATTAGCTAGCGTCAGCCCAGAACCGGAAGGGCCTGATTGCTTTCCCTGCCCTAATGTACTTTCTCCTGATCGATGGCTGGCAGGCCCACTGGGGAACACTGAGAGAGAGAGAGAGAGAGAGAGAGAGAGAGAGAGATAGAGAGAGAGAGAGAGAGAGAGAGAGAGAGAGAGAGAGAGAGAGAGAGAGAGAGAGAGAGGATAAGCTTCCAGCAGAGTCACGGGGTACCTCCTCAGGGGACCACCCCCCTGTTCACTCGGGGTAACAGGTCTGCTGACTAGTTCAGGTGGGACACCAATGGGGGCACAGTGACCCCCGTTTGTCTCTGTTCACTTGACCCAGAATTCTTTCAGCTACATAGATGGGCAAAGGGTCCTGTCACCTGCGCATTCTTTGTCTTCATCCCTGCAAGGCCTTCAGAAGGCAGGGGTGGGGGAGGGAGTGTAGGGACAGTGAGGGCCACAGGCTTCCTTCATGCCACGTCTCACCATCAATCCATCAATCCATCAATGATCAATAGTGGGGGGCAGGCAGAAGGTGGAGTGGGAGGGGGGGACTTGAACAGGCCACAATCTGGATTACTCTTGGGGGCCCTTGGGGGGCGGAACCCAGGTCTGCCGCATCCCAGGTAAACCCCCCACCTGCTCTGGCCCCAGGGGTGGGAAAGTCCACATGCTCCAGGAGGGGCGTCTGTGTGGGGAAGAAAGAATTCTCTAGAAGATGATCTTTTTTTTTTTTTTTTTTTTTGCTTTTTGGGTCACACCCAGCGATGCACAGGGGTTACTCCTGGCTCTGCACTCAGGAATCACCCCTGGCGGTGCTCAGGGGACCCTACGGGATGCTGGGAATCGAACCCGGGTCGGCCGCGTGCAAGGCAAATGCCCTACCCGCTGTGCTCTTGCTCCAGCCCCAGAATTCTCTAGAAGGTGAGAAGAGGTTGGTTGGAGGCCCCCGGGGACGGCCAGGAATGGAAATCCTGGGCAGAGAGGCGACAGCCTGTCACGGCCTAGTAGATTGCTGGCGGGCCTGGCTGTTTCTCAGGCCCTGCAGCTGCCAGGGCATTTGTTTGGGGTTTGTTTATGGCACTGGGAATCGAACCCAGGGCCGCCCACGCGCCGACTGTTCTAAGGCTGAGCCACACCCTGGCCCCCCTGAGCTACATAGAGGCAGGGTCCCATCCCTCCGAGGTACAGCGATCCGGCCCTGGGAACTCTCTGGTCCTCCTGCTTGTGGGGGGCGGGGGCACACCCAGATGTGCTCAGGCTCCCCCCCCCCCCCGTGCCATAGGAAAGCAGCTGCTTCCGGGGATCCTGGGGGGGACCCCGTGATGCTGGAACCCTGGCGCCCTGTCTGCAAGGCTGTGCTCAGCTTATCCAGGCGTCTGCCCGGCCTTTCTTTCCCTCCTTCCGGACACCCACCGCCAATTCCCATTCACCTTCCTCCAGCCATGCACTTTTTTTTTTTAACTTTTGGGTCATTCCTGGCGATGCAGAGGGGTTACTCCTGGCTCTGCACTCAGGAATCACTCCTGGCGATGCTCGAGGGACCCTATGAGATGCTGGGAATCGAACCCAGGTTGACCGCGTGCAAGGCAAAGGTCCTTCCTCATGCACTGTCCTTGACCATTTAAATTTCTTTCTTTCTTTCTTTCTTTCTTTCTTTCTTTCTTTCTTTCTTTCTTTCTTTCTTTCTTTCTTTCTTTCTTTCTTTCTTTCTTTCTTTCTTCCTTCCTTCCTTCCTTCCTTTATCTCTTTCTGTCTTCCTTTCTTCCTTCTTTCTTTCTTTCTTCCTTTCATCCTTTTTTTCTCTTTCTTTCTTTCTTTCTTTCTTTCTTTCTTTCTTTCTTTCTTCCTTCCTTCCTTCCTTTATCTCTTTCTGTCTTCCTTTCTTCCTTCTTTCTTTCTTTCTTTCTGTCTTCCTTTCTTCCTTTTTTCTTTCTCTTTCTTTTTCTTTGTTTCTTTCTTTCTGTCTTCTTCCTTTTTTCTTTCTCTCTCTTTTTCTTTCTTTTCTTTCTTTCTTTCTTTCTTCCTTTCTTCCTTTTTTCTTTCTCTTTCTCTTTCTTTCTTTCTTTCTTTCTTTCTGTCTGTTTTCCTTTCTTCCTTTTTCTTTCTCTCTCTTTCTTTTTCTTTCTTTCTTTCTTTCTTTCTTTCTTTCATTCTTTCATTCTTGTTTTTGGGGTCACACTGAGCGATGCTCAGGGCTTACTCCTGGCTCTGCATTCAGGGCTCACTCCTGGTGATGCTCAGGGGACCATACGAGATGCCACCCTGCATCAGTTAGGCAAAGCAAGCGCCCTCCCCACTGTTCTACCTCTCCAGCCCTCGGCTGTCATCTTTGGAGGGCTTCCGGCACGTGCTCTGTCTTTCAAACAGTAAGCCTCCGTGGTTTCTGCCGTGAGCTGAAGGCGCGTGCTGCACTGCTGTGCGAACCTCACGGTTTCCATCTCACCTCCCCGGCATCAGCTATATTTTGCCCCTTGTGAAGTGGCTGTGAGCGTCCCTGGGGTGTCCATGGGGCAATAATCTAGCAGAGGGATTTCCAGAAGACGGGCCCACCCAGATTAAATTCTGTCAAGTGGGGTTCACTGTCTTCCAGAATGATTCTTTTTTTTCCTTTTTGAGTCACAGCCAGCAATGCTCAGGGGTGACTCCTGGCACATGTACACAGGAATTACCCCTGGAGGTGCTCGGAGGACCATAGGGGGATGCCGGGAACTGAACCTGGGTTGGCCGCGTGCAAGGCAAATGCCCTACCTGCTGTGCTATCGCTCGAGCCCCTCCAGAATGATTCTAGTGTCCCAGTGACCACAGGAATGGCTGGGACACACTCCCCCCATCTCCCCACACTACCCCCAGTACTGAGAAACAACCCTTCCTGGGGCCAGAGCGATAATGCAGCGGGGAGGGCACTTGCCTTGCACACAGCCAACCAGCGTTCAATCCCTGGCATCCCATATGGTCCCTGAGCACCGCCAAGAGTGATTCTTGAGTACAGAGCCAGGAGTAACCACTGAGTATTGCCAGGTGTAGTCCAAAAACCAAAAAAGAACTCCACCCTGGAGTAGCACAGCGGGTAGGGCTTTTGCCTTGCACGCGGCTGACCCGGGTTCAATTCCCAGCATCCTGTATAGTCCCCTGAGCACTGCCAGGAGTAAATTCTGAGTGAAGAGCCAGGAGTAACACCTGTGCATTGTAAGATGTGACCAAAAAAAAAAAAAGTAAGTAAAAAATAAAATAAAAAGAACCCATTCTGGGGCTGGAGCAATAGCATAGCAGGTAGGGCTTAGTCCCAGCTCAGAGCCCACACGTGCTCAAGGCACCAGGAATCGCACCCAGGCCTGCCCTGGGCCCCTTGCGCTCTCCCCGACCTCCCTACCTCACGAGGGGCGCCCTGCCTTGTGGTTCTGGTCAGTACCTGCTGCCGTGGGGCCTGGCCGGCTGACAGCCCCATCCGGAGGGCACAGCCGTGTCCCAGGCTCCTGAGGCCGCCTGCCCCCAGGCAGATGCTAGGAAGCGTCCTTCCCCAGACAAGGGCGCTGCTGGCACTGCCCACCACCCTCCTGAGCTCAGGCACGGCTCCTGGGGTCGGGGCTGGAGCGATAGCACAGCGGGGAGGGCGTTTGCCTTGCACGCGGCCAACCCAGGTTCGATCCCCAGCATCCCATAGGGACCCCTGAGCACCGCCAGGAGTCATTCCTGAGTGCAGGGCCAGGTGAAACCCCTGAGCATCGCCGGGTGTGACCCAAAAAGCAAAAAAAAAAAAAAAAAGGAGACACGACTCCTGGCGGGTGGGAGGAGAGCACCCCCGTCAAGGGAGGCAAAACCGGAAGCATGTTCCCAGTGGGGGCGCGGGCTGTTCCCAAGGAGGCAGAGGCAAGCCCCAGAAACTCAGCGCTGCCAGAGCCAGGCCCGGCCAGCAGGCGCCTCCAGGCCCCCCGCAGACACTGTGGGGGACACACGAGCTGCCGCTGGGGACCAGGGGGCCCTTCTTCACGTGCTGTTTATTATCAGTCTCTTTCCTGTGTGCAGGAGGGACTTACACGGGCATATGCAAGGCCACACCTGTCGGTGCTCAGGGCTCACTCCTGGCTCTGCGGAGTCACAGGGGTCACCTCTGGAGGGGCACTGGGGCCCCTGCGGCGGGCCAGCGGTGGCGCCCAGGGTGGCCGTGTGCAGTGCCAGGCGAGTGCCCTTCCCTGGCACCGCGCCATTGCGCTGCTGCTCCAGCCCCTTCATTACAACGCTTATTGATCAGCGAGACAGAAGCCACAGGGCTGTGAACTCGGGTCCAAGTCCCCAGCGCCGGGAGACAAGCTCAGGACGCCAGGTGACATGCAAGGCCCCGAGTTGGATCCCGGCATCGCGTCCCCCCTGCCCCCCAAGGCTTGCCCACATGGTGGTGCTGGCCCCCAGCCCCGCTGGGCCCGAGCAGTGCTGCAGGGCCGAGTCCTCGGTTGAACTGTCCGGCCCAGTTACCTGACGAGCTCTCAGAGCGTCCCTGGGTTCGGGAACCCCCCCCCACACACACACCCATACACACACAACACAAGAGAAGAAAAGGCTTTGGGGGTGGAGGCGGGCTCGCACAGAACCACTGAGTGCCAAGGGTTGAGCAGATGCATTTCTGCCGCCAGCCTCAGTTTCCCCACGTGTGAGTGGGATGGGTGCTGCTCTCTCGGTCAGCCACGCTGTGAGCACCGGGTTCATTCCAAGGCTGGCCCTGAGAGACTTCTAGAAGCCTCCATCTGGGCCCAGGGAGGGTTGGGCAGCCTGGCCTTCCTTTGGCAGGAAAGGCTGGTTCCTGGGGCTGGAGCGATAGCACAGCGGGGAGGGCGTTTGCCTTGCACGCGGCCATCCCGGGTTCGATCCCCAGCATCCCATAGGGTCCGTCGAGCACCCCCAGGAGTGATTCCTGAGTGCATGAGCCAGGAGTACATGCACCCCTGTGCATCGCCAGGTGTGACCCAAAAAGCAAAAAAAAAAAAAGGAAAGGCTGGTTCCTTTCTCCCTCCCTCCCTCCCTCCCTCCTCCTTTCCTGTTTTGGGGCCACATCTGCTGGGCTCCCATCCCTCGGGGTCACTTGGCACTCAAGTGCACACAGAGTCTCAAGCAGTCAATCAACAAACCTACAGGTGACGTTCCCCGCAGGAGGAGCCGAGAGCGGGGCTGGAGAAATGGTACCACTGGGAGGGCGATGATGTGGGCTCAATCCCGGCCCCTCGTACTGGTGCTCTGAGCCCCGCCAGGAGCGAGTCAGTCTCTGAGCTGTGGCAGAGACGCAGAGACGTGACCCGAGACAGCCGTGAGGGTGTTGACTCCTTCTCGTGGCACCCAGCTGGGTCCCAACCAGGGAGGGGCCCCCCGGGGGTCAGACAAACCTCTGGGACACTTGGGGCAGGAAGCATGTTGCACAGTGAAAAGCAAAAGCTGTGGAAGAAATTCGGGAGGGTGACTGGGGGGGGGGGGATGCGAGGCCCCTGGCATGACGGTCCCCAAGTCCCTCGCAGCTGCCCTATCTCCCCTGTCCACTCCAGACCACGTCCCTCTTTTCAGCCAGGAAAGTGAACCCCCAAAACAGACTATGGTCACTTTCTTATCAGACCGGCGCAGTGTGTATGTGGGGGGGGGGGGCAGGGGGTATGCCAGGCTCTTCCCAGTTTCCTGTGACCCTCAGTGCCTTCTGCAAGGCGGTGGCCCACCCCCCACTGGCAACCTCTCAAAGCTCGGAGCCAGACAAGGGCCAGGCTCCAGGCCATGGTTGAGGTCAGGGTCCTGGGAAGGGGGCGCAGAGGGCAACGATGGCCACAGAGGGTCAAAGGGCCTTCTGAGCTGGGACCCTCCGGCAACGCCCTAAGAGACCAGGGAGGGGCACGGGAACGGGCTGCAGAAGTTGCAGACCTTGAACGGTCCTGATGCCCCCCAGGCAGGGCTGACGGGCAAAGCCCCATTTCCTATTAGTGTCCGGGCACATGGCGGGGGAGGGGGGCTCCATTCATGCTGGGATGGGCGTTAGAGAATGAATGAACGTTTGGATCAAAACACAGTGCGGGGGGGGGGGGGGGGAGGGGGCTGGAGCGATAGCACAGCGGGGAGGGTGTTTGCCTTGCAGGCGGCCGACCCAGGTTCGATTCCCAGCATCCCATAGGGTCCCCTGAGCACTGCCAGGGGTGATTCCTGAGTGTAGAGCCAGGAGGAACCCCTGTGCATCGCCGGGTGTGACCCAAAAAGCAAAAAAATAAATAAATAAAAACAAACAACACATGGGGCTAGAGCAATAGCACAGCAGGGAGGGCGTTTGCCTTGCACGTGGCCGACCCAGGTTCAAATCCCAGCATCTCATATGATCCCCTGAGCACCGCCAGGAGTGATTCCTGAGTGCAGAGCCAGGAGTAACCCCTGTGCATCGCCAGGTGTGACCCAAAAACAAACAAACAAACAAACAACACAGTGTGAAGGCCTGAGAGAGGAGAAGGGTGAAGGCACTTGCCTGGCATGCAGCCGACCCTGGTTCTAACCCTGGTACTGCGTGGGGTCCCCCAGCATCACCAGGAGTGATCCCTGGGCACAGAGCCAGGTGTAGCCCCAGAGCAAAGCTGCGTGAGATACAATATCCCACACCCACGAAACCCCAATTTCAAGGCAATCAGGTACTGCAAAGAGCCTGTATAAGCCAGGTGCCAGCTGGGCCCCAGGGAAAGCCAAGAACAAGATGTGGGGGGGCCAAAGAGATAGCACAGCGGGTAGGGCATTTGCCTTGCATGCGGCTGACCCGGGTTCGATTCCCATCATCCTATAGGGTCCCCTGAACACCGCCAGGAGTAATTCCTGAGTGCAGAGCCAGGAATAACCCTGTGCATCACCGGGTGTGACCCAAAAAGCCAAAAAAAAAAAAAAAAGATATGACTCAAACAGGCCTCATAGGGGCAAGAGGGAGAGTTACATTGCTAAGGGGCTTGCTTTGCACGCAGCAGACCCAGGTTCGATTCCCCGGCATCCCATAGGGTCCCCGGAACCCCTCCAGGAGTGAGCCCTACACAGAGCCAGGAGTACGTGAGTGGAGAAGGGGAAGGGGAGGCCAGGCGGCCAGCGCTTTAGAGGAAGCGGTTCGGGTAGGTAGGGAACTAGACTACATGCAGCAGCATCCTTCCTGAAACTATCAGGGAAACTTCTAGAACAACGGTTCCTGAAATCAAACACACATCAGAACACCCGCAAGTTCTTGTTTTGTTTCTGATGTTTGGGGGTGGGGGGTTGCCACCCCTTGGTATTCAGGGGACCTGGAGGTCACTCTTGGTGATCCTCAGACGCCGTGTGATGCTGCCCTCGGGGCTAGGGCCACACTCAGAGGCGCAGAGGCGGGGAAGGGGCGCGGTAGGGGGGTGCCTGCCAGGACCCTGAGCCGTGCCAGACACGTCTCCCCGGGCCCTGAGGGCTTCCTAAACAAATTGCTGCTCCCGTCCAAGGCTTGGAATTCAATGTTTTCTTTCCTTTTTTAAAAAAAGTGTCTTTCATTTTTTTATGGTCACACCCAGCAGTTCTGTGCTCAGGGGTCAGTCCCCGCAGTGCTGGGGGGGGGCGGGGTTCAAACATGGGTCTCCTGCATGCAAAGCAGGAGCTCAGCCCTTGTTTTTTCAGGGGTTTTTTTTTTGGGGGGGGTGGCGGGGGGAGTTATCCTTGATGGTGTTCAGCGAGTACTCCTGCTTCTGCACTCAGAAATCACTCCTGGGGGCTGGAGTGATAGTACAGCAGGGTACTTGCACGTGGCTGACCTGGGTTTGATCCCCAGCATCCCGTAGGGTCCCCCGAGCACTGCCAGGAGTCATTCCTGAGTGCAGAGCCAGGAGGAACCCCTGTGCATCGACGGGTGTAACCCAAAAAAGAAAAAAAAATAGGAAATCACTCTTGATGATACTCAGGGTGCGGGGATTGAGCCGGGTCAGCCACGTGCCAGGCTAGCGCCTGACCCAGTATTCTATCATTCCACGCGCACCCCACCTTTTTGTTTGTGAAAATCTCTATTCCCCAAATCGCCAATAGCCTCACCAAGAGTTCTCCCAGGGCACCGGGAGGGGAGGGGATGTCAAACACCGATCAGGGGCTGGTGGGGGTCAGGGAGGCGGGTGCGTGGGGCTCCGCTGTCCCTCCCGTGCCCTGCACCCCTTCCCAGATGCGTATTTCTAATAAGCGCTCAATCTTGTGAAAACGGTTTTCCTTCCCTTCCTCTTACTGTTCTCCTGCTGGTGGGGGGGTCACCCACTTGATATAGACACTCTGGAGGGCTCACACACTTGGTCTTGGTGCTGGGAGATGGGCACGTTGCTAAGGGCTGTGCTCCCCTAACTCAGGGGCACGTGAGCGGGGCAATAGGCTCGTGGGCGGGGCAAATGGCTTGTGGGCGGGGCTATAGGCTCGTGGGCGGAACTGTCGGTTCGTGGGCGGGGCCAGCTGCTCATGGGCGGGGCCAGGGTGAAGTTCTGACCTCCTACCTGCAGACAGATGCTCTGCCAGTGGGCGTCCCCGGCCACCTAAGTGGCCTCTAATTCCGTCCTGGGACCACACTTTGACAACCAGTGGATTAAATGCTATTAGAAAAAGACAGACCCAGTGTGGGAAAGCCAGAGATGGGCCTACCTCAGGGCCGGAGCGACAGGACAGTCAGGAGGGCAGTTGCTTTGCAGGGAGCCGAGCCCGGGGGTCGATCTCGCCATCCCCTCAGGTCCCCCCGAGCACCGCCGGGAGTGGTTCCTGAGTGCAGAGCCAAGAGGAACCCCAAGCCTCGCCGGGGGTGTGACCCAGAAGGCCAAAATAAATAAACAAAAATAAGTTAAGCAATTCCAAACGGCATGCTGGGAGAGTCCTAGAAAAGGGGACCCCCGGGGGCTGGGGATTTCCACACCCATCCCTGTCGCCTGCATCACCACCCCCGTGTAGGGTGACCTCACAGGCCTGGCTGGAGCGGCGTCTGATTGGCAGAGCTAGGGTCACGTGCCGCCTTCCCACCAGTGGCGGATGTTGGGAGAAGAATGTGAGAATCAGCCTGGGACTATTTTCCCAAACGTGGGGAAGGGTTTTCCACAGTCTCGGGTGGCCCCCCGGGGCATGGCAAATGTCGATTTTATGGGTCTGTTTGGCTTGTGACAGGGAAAAGTGCGCTTGAACGTCCTCCTTCCCACAATGCCATCTAAAAAAAGGATAGTCCTTGGTTTTAAATGAAAATGCACATTTCCTCTGACAGCAGAACCCTGGTTACCAAGGGAAAGAGGAAGGTGGGGTGGGCGGGCAGTTGCAGATAACTTGAACATTTCTGCAAAATGAAAACATATGCAAAAAAGAATAACAATGGGAAGAGGGGTATTAGAGCCATGGCCAGGGCTTACTCCTGTCTCGGTGCTCAGGGGTCACTCCTGGCCGAGCTTGAGGGGCCTTACGGGGTGTCGGGGACCAAACAAGCCTCGACTGCACTGTGTGTAAGGCAAACTCCCTAACCCCTGTACTATCTCTAAGGCCCTAATGTTTTTTATTTAAAAGGCCAGGGAGATCATTCAAACGGCATACTCTGCATGTATGTGCAGAATGCATGACTGTGGAAGCCCTAAATTCAATCTCCAGCACTCGAGAGACCCCCTCTAGCAACTCTGGGAGTGATCCACAGAGAGCCAGGAGCAGCCCTAAACATACCCTGCCCCCCATAACCAAAAACAGTTTTAAATAACAAAAAGATCATTTCGACATTTCAGAAGACCACCATATGCATATTGACTTAGAGGGTAATGGAGAAAAATAGTACAGAAGGGAGGGTGTTTGCCCTGCATGCGGCTGACCCTGATTCGATCCCAGGCATCCCGATGGTCCCCCAAGCACTGCCAGGAGTAATTCCTGAGTGCAGAGTCAGGGGGAACCCCTAAGTATGGCCAGGTGTGACCACTGTCACTGTCTGTGGCACTGTCATCCTGTTGTTCATCACTTTGCTCGAGCGGGCACCAGTAACGTCTCCATTGTGAGACTTGTTGTTACTGTGTTTGGCATATCGAAAACGCCATGGGTAGCTTGCCAGACTCTGCCATTTGGGCGGGATACTCTCAGTAGCTTGCCAGGCTCTCTGAGAGGGATGGAGGAATCAAACCTGGGTCTGCCGCGTGCAAGGCAAACGCCCTACCCGCTGTGTTATTGCTCCAGTCCAACATTTAAACACACACCTAATATAGTTTTAGCTCTCAGAATCCATCCTAGCCCATGGCTATTTGCTACGTGCTTATTAACAACACTGAGCTAAACATGTGGGATCTTTTCAAAGTAAAACATTAGAGAACAGAAGAAAGTATTTTTTTTTTTTTTGCATCCACCTTCTCAGACGCTTTTTCCATGATCTGGTACCAGCCCAAATTGCCCCACTTAGAAGGCGATCTGTGACCCAAAAAGCAAAAAAAAAAAAAAAAAAAAAAAAGTCAAAACGTGTTCATTTCACACGTTCATTCCACTGCCTGTTCATTTCATGCATGTCCATTTCCCTACAAACTCATTCACTGCCTGTTCGTTTCATGCGTGTCCATTTCACTGTGAGTTCACACCCCTGCCATGTTCATGTCACTTCCCCTAACTTTACTGTTCATTTGCGTCCCCTCCAGGTTCATTTCACAAGATGGCGCCCCAGGCCACAGGCCCCTAGCTCAGACCAGAGAGAACCCCCAAGTTCATCCGGGAGGATGGGGGGGTCCTCCTGCCATCCAATCAGCCCGTCGCCCGCCTCTAACTGGCTTTCGCTCCGCCCCCCCACCCCCACCTCCTGCCTCTCCGACCTTTGGCTTTAGATGGTCCTTTTGGTACCTTCCCACTCTGGGTCCTCCCCTCCTGCTGTGGCCCTGTCCTTTCCTCTCTGTCCCTTGCCCTCTCCCCCACCCCCTCCTTCCCCTGCCCCCCAGAGATTCACTCCCCGGGCTGGAGGCAGGAAGTCCAGGTTCCCCTCTGACCCTGTCCGCTGGCCGCGGGGGAAGAGCTGCCCGCTCTGGCGTTTTCCCTGCTGGTAAAGGGTGGGGAGCAGGGCCCGGGCTGTGGGCTGGGGAGCAGAGGACCCCCCACCCCCCTGCACCCCCCAGGCTCTGCACCCGCTCCTGCAGCCCAAGTCAGGGCGCCTCTCCTTGGAGGTCAGAGTGGGTGCAGAGGGCAGGGGTGGGGCGGGGGGGGGTGCACAGGGCGGGCACAAGCTTGGGCACACAGGTGGGGGAAACGTGCGTTTCCGGGGTGCTCCGAGCATGCCAAACTCCTCGGTGGCCGCTGCCCCGGGTCTGCTGTGAGTCACGGCAGCACCCGCTGCTCCAGGGGTGGTTCAACCCTCTTCTCCACGGTCCCTTCGTGCTGGGAACCTCGAGAGTGGGAAGAGGAACGGCCCGCCCATACCTACCACCCACTCGGCTCCACACCCTTGGGAGAAGGGCAGCCAAGTGTCCTCAGGCACCCCTGAGGTGCCCAGCCCCCTCTCCTGTCCTCCCGTCCTTCCTCCCGCCGGGCAACCCGGGCAGGTTGCCGAGAAACGGGGACTCTGGGGAGCCCCCACTCCAGCCCGGTGCTGGCATGTGCTGTGTGTCCTCAGACAAGCTACGCTCCCTCTCTGGGCCCTCTCTGGGAGGCTGTGGGATGAAAGCACCTCGGCGGGGCTGTGTCAGGACTCTAAGACCTTCTCTGACAGCCGCGTCTCTCCACAGCGCCCCGACCCTCGCTACCCACCCCTCCCCTCGTGCAGCGCCCCTACTTGGTGCCAGGCTGGCCCCTGCACTGGGCAGCTCTGCAGACTGGGGTCCAGGGTAGACACACACACACACTCTCTCTCTCTCTCTCTCTATCTCTATCTCACACACACACACTCACACACACTCTCGCACACACTCATACATAATAATACACACAGAGACACACACATACACAGAGACACACACTCACAATCTCTCCTCTCACACACACACAAACACACACTCACACACACATTCACATTCTCTCTCACACACAAACACACAGTCTGTCTCTCTGTGTCTCTCTCTCTCACACACATGCACAGAGACTCACACACACAGATACATACTCTCACACACACTCATGCACAGTAATACACACAGAGACACACATACACTCATACACAGAGACACTCACACACAATCTCTCTCTCACACACACTCATACATAGTAATACACACAGAGACACACACTCATACACAGAGACACTCACACACACTCACAATCTCTCCTCTCCCACACACAGAAACACACACACTCCCACACACACATTCTCTCTCTCTCTCTCACACACACACACACACACACACACTCTGTCTCTCTGTCTCTCTCTCACACACATGCAACAGAGACTCTCACACACACAGATACATACTCTCACACACACTCATACACAGTAATACACACAGAGACACACATACACTCATACACAGAGACACTCACACACAAAATCTCTCCTTTCTCTCTCACACACACACACACACACAGACACTCACACACACTCACACAAATCTCTCCTCCCTCCCTCCCTCCCTCCCTCCCTCCCTCTCTCTCTCTCTCTCTCTCTCTCTCTCTCACACACACACACACACACACCCCTCCAGGAGCAGAGCCCCAGGACCTCACTCTAGAACCTTCCAGGGCTCCCCACCTCCATCCCTGGGGCCTGCAGGGGTCAGAGCTCTGCCCTGGGAAGCAGCTCCCAGTGGGGGGGGATGGGGGGGTGCTTCAGCTGTAACTTTGCACCTCTGGGGCCGCCCCCTCCCCTCCCCCCTGCTCAGGCCACAGCCCAGGAGCAGAGAAGGGGGTCTAGGGTTCGAGGCCCAGGTCCTGCTGTTGGAAAGGGGAGTCCCGGGGGCTGGGGTGTTCTGGGGGTCCCCAGTCACTCCCAGCCCCGCACTGCACTGGCTCCAGCAGGGCACGCCAGGGAGGGGGACTGGATACCCCACGGAGGGCAGGGGTGGGGTCTCCCCTCCCGGGGTACAGCCTGGGCTGAGGACGTGGCTTCTGCTGTCCTGTCCGTCTGTCCGTCTCTCCACCCCCACCCAAACGCTCATTGTCCAGCCATCCTGGCCGCCCGGTCCTGCCCCCTCCTCCCCCGCCCCGCCCCCTCCCCACTCTGCGGCTTCCCTCCCCCCTGCAGTGTTTGCACAGCTGCGGGCCTGCGCCACTTCTACCCGCCCACCAGCGAGGTCAGCGCAGCCCCGGGTGGGCCGCCCCCCACCCACCCGCGCACTCACACGCGGGCACCAGCCAGGGGCACCCGGAACCCGCGCAGAGACCCCCACGACCAATGCCCCGGGCCCCGGGCCCCTCGGGGTCTCGAGCGCGGGGAAGGACCCGCCGGGCGGGTGCGGGAGGGCGGGGCTGGCGGAGTCCCCGCCCCCGCTTCACCCACCTGTGCGTGCCTTCACCATATAAGGCCAGGCCCACCGTCCTGGGCCCTCTGGAGGTGGATGCCTTTGGGAGTGCCGAGCCGAGCCGGGCCCCCTTAGGGGTCCTTGGCGCGTGCACTCACACCCTCCTTCCCCGCTGGGCCTGGGGGGTGGGGTGCAAGGTGGGGCGGGCTCCGGAAAGGCCAGGGTCCCAGTGACACCAACAGGACCTGTCGGGCACAGAGAGTGAGAGTGGGGGGCGCGGCTTAAGGATGGAGCGGACCTCGGGGCCGGTGTGGGGCCCCGCGGCCCCGCCCCCTGCCCCCCACCCCCACCCAGCCCAGCCAGGCACCAAACAGGGAAAAGCAAAAAATGGATTTGGAGCCTTGGAGGGGATGGAGGGCGGGAGAATGGGGGCCCAGGGCGTTAGTCCCGCAGGCAGGGGGCACTTGCCTTGCACGCGGCCAGCCCCGGCTCGATCCCCTGCACCCCGTATGCTGCCCGCCTCCCCCCTTTCAGCCCCACCGGGAATGACCCCTGGGTGCAGAGCCAGGAGCACATTCCCCCACCGGGAATGACCCCTGGGCACAGCTGGGCGTGGCTCTCCCCGCCAAAATCTGAGAACAGGGGGTGGGGGGTTCCAGGGCGGGAGGGGTGAGGGGCAGGGTGTTGCGGGGCGGGGGGGGGGCAGGAGGGGTGCGGGGGGGGGGGAGAAGGGGGTTGGGGAGCAGATGGCTGGTATGGACGAGGGCTGGTGTGGGCGTCTCTCTTCTCGGGGTCCAAGGCTGTAAAAGGGGCGTGTCCGGCTGCTCCAGCCCCCTCTGGCGGGGGAGGGGGGGTGGCGGGGAGACTGGGGAGGTGGGCAAGGAAAACTGAGGGGCCGGCACCCACTTCTGATGGGCTGGTCTGTGCGGGCCCTGTCACCTGTTCAAGGGACGGTGACAGGAGTAGCCCACGCTGCCCAGGGCACACCCCCAACCCTCCCCCTCCCCCTCCTCCTCCTCCTCTGAGGGCTGCAGCCTGACTCTCTGGGACGCGGCCGGAGGACACGTGGGGACACAGGACAGCTGCAACCACCCAGCCTGGCTGGGGTCCCGCAGGCCCCGCCACCGGAAGCCACTGACCATTGTGCAGTCTGTCTGTCTGTCTGTCCCCACCCGCACTCCTGGCTGCTGCTCTGCAGCCCACAGGGACAGCACCCCCCCCCCACGGACCCCGCTCCCCTCCCGCGGCAGTGACCCCCCCACGGACCCCACCCCCTCCCGCGGCAGTGACCCTGCACCCTTCCTGCAGACACCTCAGCAGGCGCCAAGCTCTCCTGCACTTGGCAGCATGGGGAAAGGGAGACTCAGAGAAGTCAAGGGACTTGCCCAAGGTCACACAGCAGGGCACCCAGGGATCCCACAGGGTGCCCTTTGACCACAGTAGTCACCTTCTGGAGGGGGCCACCCCATCGCGGTCACCCTCTTCTGGTCACACAATGACATCATGGTGTTTTTGGGGGGGCTCACTCCCACCCCCCCCCAGGTGCCACGACCTCACATTCCCACTTTCTCCACTCGACCCTTGGCTTCCCAGGGGAAATTATGGGATGGCTTTTCCTGGGTGGGGAGTTGGCAGCACAGCAGGAGATGGATTGGAGTGGGATCCCCCTGAGGTCAAAGGTCATGGGGCAGGGGGAAGACTTGGCCCTCCCCTGAGCTCAGGGACCCCACATCTGCTCTTGCCTTGGGTTGACAAGTGTCCTGAGAAGCTTGTGGCACCTGGAGAATCAGGTCTGGCAGGCAAACACCTTGGTGGGGAGTGGGGGGGGAAGCCGGTGCTGGGGACCGGAGCAGTGTTCCAGCAGGGAGGGCACCTGCCTTGCACACAGACAACCTGGGGTTCAATCCCCGGCATTCCATGTGGTCCCCCTGAGCACTGCCAGGAGTGACCCCTGAGCATAGAGCCAGGGGTAAGCCCCAAACACTGTCAGGTGTGGCCCCCCAAAAAAAGCAAAACATAAAAGCAAAAAATGAAGCTAACAAAAATAAGAGGCGGCATATGCATTTGTATACAATGGAATACTATACAGCCATGTAAAAGAGGGGGAGCTGTAGAGAGACTCAGTCATCAGGGGCACAAGACCTGAAGTTTTATCTCTGGTACAGCAGTTCCTCTCCCCCACCCCCAGCACTGCCATGGAAGCCCCTGAGGACCAGCTGCAATCTGGAGCCCCCCCCCCATCCCCATGGCAGAGCCCAAGCAGCAATTTCACAACTGGATCTGAGCATTGACCCACCCAGCCCGTGGGGGCTGAATATCCTCACTGAGCACTGCTTAGGTGGATGTGCTACCCCCCTTGCCACCACCACAAGAAAAAGAAAAATAGAGGGACCAGGGATGTAGCTGGGTAGTAGAAGATACACAGGTGTCACGTGTACACAACCCTGCTTTCCATCGCCAACACTGAAAACAAGGGGCGCTACCGACGTCGGACGGCATAGAAAGCGCCCGCTTGCCTCGCGTGTGGCCATCCTGGGGTCAGTCCCGACGTCCCATGGGGCCCCCTGCCAGTACCATGTGAGCACAGAGCCAAGAGTACACCTTGAGCGTAACTGCACGTGGCCCCCAAATCAAACACCGAAGATGGAATTCTACCCTCGTGGGCAACCTGGGACAGCTATGGGGGTCATTCTGCTGGTGGGAGAAGCCGGGAGGCGCATGACCAGCGCCCACCCGGTTATTCACTCATCGGAGGAGGATGCCACAACACAAATGGATGCATAGCACAAAACTCAGAGTAGCAGAGCCTGGGGCTGGAGCGATATCACAGCGGGGAGGGCATTTGCCTTGCAAGTGGCTGACCCGGGTTCGATTCCCAGCATCCCATAGGGTCCTATGAGCACCGCTAGGAATGATTCCTGAGTGCAGAGCCGTGAGTAACTCCTGAGCATCGCCAGGTGCGACCAAAAAAAAAAAAGAGTAGCAGAGCCTGACCACGCCGGGGGAGGGAGGCAGTAGGAGAAGGGGTGAGTCATTAGCCCGTCACCGGGAGGCTGGGCAGACTGACGTTGAAGTCTACGTGTAAGCTTATCGCCCGTTGAGATATCAAACGTTGCTATCAAACGTTGAAAAGTCTTTCCTGCGGCTGGAGAGATAGTACAGGGGTTCGGGCGCTCTGCCTTGCACGTGGAGATGCGGGTTCAATCTCGGGCACCACGTACGGTCCCCCGGGCCCTGCCAGGAGTAAGCTGTGAGCGATGCTGAGTATGACTCAAAATAACCTAAGCAGGGGCGGGGAGCGATAGCACAGTGGGGAGGGCGTTTGCCTTGCACACAGCCGACCCGGGTTCGATTCCCAGCATCCCATAGGGTCCCCCGAGCACCAGCAGGGGTAATTCCTGAGTGCAGAGCCAGGAGTGACCCCTGTGCATTGCCGGGTGTGACCCAAAAAGCAAACAGAGAGAGGGGGGTGGGGAGAGAGAGAGAGAGAATTCCAGGGGTTGGAACGATAGCACAGCAGGGATGCGTCTGCCTTACCTGAGGCTTGACTCAGGTTTGATCGAGCCCCGCCAGGAGGCACCCCTGAGCACAGAGGCAGGAGTGAGCCCTGAGTGTGGCTGGGTCTGGCCAAAAAAACCAAAAAAGAAAGAAAAAAATCTCCCAGGCTGGAGAGACAGTACAGGGTGCGGAGCACAGGGCTGCCCTTGCTCACCGCTGACCCGGGTCCCATCCCCAGCCTTCCCTGGGGTCCCCCCCCCCCCGAGCCCGCCAGGAGCAATCCCTGAGCACAGAGCCAGGAGCGAGCACTCGCGAACGGGTGCGTGCGAAAGCCACAGGCAGGACTGAATCAGCAGCTGGAAGGATGCGCCGTGTTGGGGCGGGGCGGGGCGGGGGGGGGGGTAGGGATGGGGGTTGGGGGGACTCGGGCGGGGGCGGGTTTCGTTCACTGTGGCCCTTTGTCCCTTGCGTCTGTGCCATGTGAATATTTGATCCAGGCCGAATAAATACATAAGGGACCTGAGCAGCCCTTCTGGCCTGGCCCAGGGCCCGGCCCCCTTAACCTCTGCATTCTAGAAATACTCCGGGCCTTGTGTTATCCTTATCAACATTCCTTGAGGCCCTTTGACTCCCGTCCCGGCCTGTCTGTGGCGGCCCCCGGCCTGTGGGAGTGGGTGAGTCACGGACACCCCCGGCCAGCTGTCTGCCGCCTGCGGGCCTCCCAGGGAAGAGCCCCGGCCCGCTGGGGCCTCCTCTCCGCCCCGCATCCTGTCCCCCTCACGTCGCGTCTCATTGCCTTCTGCTGGGGAGGCTGTGCCTGCGCTGCTCGGGGGCTACTCTCCACTCTGTGCTCATGTGCCCAGCAATGTGCCTGCAAGGTGTGCATCCTGGACCACCTCTCCGGCTTCTCCGACTCTTTTCTTGGAGGCGGGTGAAATGACTGTGCAAGGGACACCGTGAAATGCCCAAGGGGCGGTGAGCAGGGCAAGGGGAGGGAGACAGGGAGGAGGAGGGGGGCAAGGCTGAGGTGTGTCTGCCGGGAGGTGGCATGTGGGAAGGCTTCCTGGAGGAGGCAGTGTCTGAGCTGAACGGGAATGGGGCTGGCTTTCTAAGCAAAGGCTCAGCATTGAGGGAGAAGAGGCAGGAAAGGGCAGATGCGAGGGATATGTTGAGGTCAGGGTGTGAGCCTGGTTCTGGAAAGGGAGAGGAAGGAAGGAAGGAGTAAGGGAGGAAGGGAGGAAGGAAGGAAGGAAGGAAGGAAGGAAGGAAGGAAGGAAGGAAGGAAGGAAGGAAGGAAGGAAGGAAGGAAGGAAGGGAGGGAGGGAGGGAGGGAGAGAGGGAGGGAAGGAGGGAAGGAGGGAGGGAGAGAGGGAGGGAGGGAGGAGGGAGGAGGGAGGAAGGGAGGGAGAGAGGAAGGAAGGAAGGAAGGAAGGAAGGAAGGGAGGGAGGGAGGGAGGGAGGGAGGGAGGGAGGGAGGAAGGAAGGAAGGAAGGAAGGAAGGAAGGAAGGAAGGAAGGAAGGAAGGAAGGAAGGGAAGGAGGGAGGGAGGGAAGGAGGGAGGGAGGGAGGGGGAGGGAGGAAGAAGGAAAAAGGGAAGAAAAAGGAAGGGGGAGGGAAAGGAATCTGGGGGCCCTGAGAGCTGGAGACGCAGGTGCTGACCAGAACCTCCAAAGGGCCCCAAACCTGGGAGGGGGAGAGGCACCAAGGGCTGGAGCACAAGCTTTGTATGCGGGAGGCCTGGATTCGATCCCTGCACACATGATCCCCAAGCTCTGACAAAGCAACCAAACACGATCGAAAAGGAAGGAAGCATGCTAAATATAAAATTGATTGATTGATTTGGGCGGGGGGTTGTTTTCTGGGCCACACCTGGTTGTGCTCAGGGCTTACCCCTGACTCCATGCTCAAGGATCACCCCTGGCAGGGCTCAGAGCTCACTCCTGGCAGTGCTCAGGGATCACTCCTGCAGTGCTCAGGGATCACTCCCGCAGTGCTCCGGGATCACTCCTGCAGTGCTTCCGTGCTGGAGATCCAATCCAGGTCAGCTCATGCAGTTTAACCCCCCTATGAACACTCTGGCCCTAAACCCTTGTTTTTTTTTTCTCGAGCGGGCACCAGTAACGTCTCCGTTGTGAGACTTGTTGTTACTGTTTTTGGCATATCGAATACACCACGGGGAGCTTGCCAGGCTCTGCCGTGTGGGCAGGATACTCTCGGTAGCTTGCCGGTCTCTCCGAGAGGGACGGAGGAACTGAACCCGGGTCGGCTGCGTGCAAGGCAAACACCCTACCCGCTGTGCTATCGCTCCCCAAAAATTGCGGGGGCGGGAGAGAGAGTACAGGGGACAGCAAAAAACAAAAAAAGAAAAGAGAAGAACTTGGCGAGGGGACGAGGCCGGGTTCGAATGCCCCAGCTGGCAGCCCGTGCTCAGGGCTTGCTCAGGGATCACTCCCGACAGTGCTCAGCAGACCCTATGTCTTAGGGGGAATCGAACCCAGGTCCTAGAGGCAAGCGCTGTCCGCCTGTCCTGTCTCTCCCATGCCATTTTTAGGGCTTTAAGGGTCACTCTGGATGTCTGACCTCCTGGGGTGTAAGATAACACTGGCGTTTTATCTCCACTCACGGATGGTTTGTTACAGGAAATGCGGCCCTGGGCCAGGCGCAGATGGCCCTAGGAGCTGCCTCCTCGCACCCAAGGGACCCAGAGGCCAAAACTGACCCCGGGTCAGCAAGGACCAATGAGAGAAGAGATGACCCCGGGGGCGAGCAGAGGGTTTGTAAGATCCCAGTTGTTGTGGGAAAGAAGACGGTTCTGCACCAGCCAGGCGAAGAGTTTCCATATTTGGGGCGGTCTCCAGGAGGGGCGAATGCCGTGCCGCGTCCCTGGGGCCCTCGGGAGCGGCTGGCCGTGGGCGAGGAGCGTGACTGTTGGTCTGTGGGGTCAGATGGATTCCCCAGGGCTGGCTCAGCGGTGCATTCCCAGGGCCTCGCTCCTGAAGGCACGGCAGCCGCACAACACATATGTTGGTTCGGGCTTGTTTGTTTGCTTGGGAGGCCACACCCAGTGGTGCTCAGGGCTTACTCCTAGCTCTGTGCTCAGGGGAGCCATAGGTGGTACCAGGCATCGAACCCAGGTCAGCCACGTGCAAGGCAGGCGCTTTAGCTGTGATGCTATCTCGCTGGCCCCATGCAATATATATTTTTTTAATTTTTGAAAAAGTTCTTTTTTCTTTCTTTATCTTTCTTTCTTTCTTTCTTTCTTTCTTTCTTTCTTTCTTTCTTTCTTTCTTTCTTTCTTTCTTTCTTTCTTTCTTTCCTTCTTTCTTTCTTTCTTTCTTTCTTTGCTTTTTGGGTCACACCCGGCGATGCACAGGGGTTACTCCAGGCTCTGCACTCAGGAATCACTCCTGGCAGTGCTCAGGGGACCCTATGGGATGCTGGGAATCGAACCTAGGTTGGTCGCGTGCAAGGCAAACACCCTCCCCGCTGTGCTATAACTCCAGCCCCTCTTTTTTTTAACTTTTTAAAATAAAAAAAAATTTTATTTTATAAGGTAGTTCACAATATCTGATTACATTTAATATTCAAACACCAATCCCACCACCATGGCACCTTCCCACCACCATATTTGAGATGTTTCCACCCAAGTCCCAATCCCTGTCCCAAAGCACAACCAAAATAGTATATTTTGTACTGTTTGTTATGAAAAACCGCTGAAAATGCTACAAAAAAGTATCCATAGAGGAAACAGGCTGAAAACTGATCTATTTTATCAGGGGCCATTAAGACAGTCTTTACGGTATCACTAACATATGTTAAAAGTTGAGTGAGGGGCTGGAGCGATAGCACAGCGGTTAGGGTGTTTGCCTTGTACTCGGCCGACCCGGGTTCGATTCCCAGCATCCCAAAGGGTTCCCTGAGCACCGCCAGGAGTAATTCCTGAGTGCATGAGCCTGTGCATTGCTGGAGGTGACCCAAAACTCAAAAAAAAAAAAAAAAAGTTGAGTGATGGGGCTGGAGCGATAGCACAGTGGGGAGGGCATTTGCCTTGCACGAGGCCGACCCGGGTTCGATTCCCAGCATCTCATAGGGTCCCCCCAGCACCGCCGGGAGTGATTCCTGAGTGCAGAGCCAGGAGTAACCCCTGAGCATCGCCAGGTGTGACCCAAAAAGAAAAAAAAAAGGTTGAATGATGTGAGATTTTGTATATATCTCTGAAAATATGTAGATATGCATATATATATATATATATGTTTCCCTCTATGATTGGTTTCCTGCTTTTTTTTTTTTTTTTTTTTTGCTTTTTGGGTCACACCCAGCGATGCACACGGGTTACTCCTGACTCTGCACTCAGGAATTATTACTCCTGGCGGTGCTCAGGAGACCCTATGGGATGCTGGGAATTGAACCCGAGCCGGCCCTCCCCGCTGTGCTATCCCTCCAGCCCCCATGGTTGCCTACTTTTTTTTTTTTTTTTTTTGCTTTTTGGGTCACACCCGGTGATGCACAGGGGTCACTCCTGGCTCTGGACTCAGGAATTAGCCTGGCAGTGCTCAGGGGACCCTATGGGATGCTGGGAATCGAACCTGGGTTGGCCACATGCAAGGCAAAAGCCCTCCCCGCTGTGCTATCGCTCCAGCCCCCATGGTTGCCTACTATTTGAACCCCATCAAATGTGGTGCGGTGCTCTTGGAGAATGGTAGGCTGAGCCTTATGATGTGCATTTACAGCTGCTCGGTCCAGGAACACGTTCACCGGGGCGTGTGGGGAGCAGCCTTGAGTGTGGCAGCAGCAGTTGGGTTGTGGAGGTTTTCGGCTGCCAGGCCAGGGTCCCTTAGGGTGGGGAGGGTTCTCACCCACCCCAACCCCTTGGGGCACCCTGAGTGAAACAGCCTGGCCTGGGGTATGGTGGCATGGCTATGGCGGCAGGATTTTTTTTTTTAATACTTTCTTTTTTTCATTGTTTTGGTTTGGGGCCACACCTGACTGTGTTCAGGGCTGACTCCTGGCTCTGTGCTCAGGGATCACTCCTGCATGGACATATATGGGTTGGCTGCAGGCAAGGCCAGCGCCCTCCTCACTATACTATCGCTTTAGCCCCTGCGCTGTACGTTTTGGAAGGGAGGGAAAGCGGGAAAGACAAAACTCCTTTTCAGGGGCTGGAGCGATAGCACAGCGGGGAGGGCGTTTGCCTTGCATGCCGCCGACTTGGGTTCAATTCCCAGCATCCCATAGGGTCCCCAGGAGTGATTCCTGAGTGCAGAGCCAGGAGGAACCCCTGTGCATCGCCAGGTGTGACCCAAAGAGTTAAAAAAAAAATTCTTTTCAGGGATGTCCAGGTTGGTGCCCACATTTTGGAAACGGGTAGAAGTACCCTAGCAGTAGTGCTCTGCCTCACCTTCCCCACACCTTGTCTGCCCTTGGCCTGACCACAGAATCTCTCTGACCTGCTGCCCGCCCCCCGCCCCGTGCCCTTTGGCTAGCGGAGGGCTGTCAGCCATCAGGTGCCCACTGCCACCCCCGCCCCATCGCGGGAAGGTCTGGGGATGCAGCCAGGAAACTTGACGCTGTCTCAGAATTTGAACCCTGTCGAGACACTCCGTGGGCATCTGCCAGCTGTACCCTAGAGACGGTGCCACAGATCCGGCCGCTGAGCGGGCACGGATGGAACCAGGACCAGGGCCGTGTGGAGGCCAGGAGAAGGTGGCCACCTGCAAACCAGCAGGAAGGGTCTTCCCGGAAGTGAGTCAGTCTAGGGGCGAGTGCTCCCGGGAAGGGGGGACGGGGGCAGGGGCCGAGAAGCCACCCAGAGGGCGGGGAGGAAGGCTAGTCCATCTAGAACCCCACAAAGCGATCCAAAAGGCCAACGAGGGGGCTGGAGCGATAGCACAGCGGGTAGGGCATTTGCCTTGCATGTGGCCGACACAGGTTCGATTCTCAGCATCCCATAGGGTCCCCTGAGCACCACCAGGGTAATTCCTGAGTGCAGAGCCAGGAGTGACCCCTGAGCATCACTGGGTGTCCCAAAAAGCAAAAAAAAAAAAAAAAAAAAAAAAAGGCCAACGAGGTAGTATAGGCTGCAACTGACTCAGATTCATCCCCGGCACTGCATACGGTCCCCGGAGCCTCGTCGGGAGTGCTCCCCGAGCACAGAGCCGGGAGTCAGCCCTGAGCACCACTGGGTGGGTCCTGGAAACCAAAAGAAAAGGAAAGGCGGGGGGGCGGGGTGCAGGACCCAGACACTTCCCCCCGAGAGCCGCGGATGTGAAGTAGGACCACCCTTCCCTGGACGGAGGCCCAGGGCCCCCGCTGGGACTCCCAAGGAGCTGTGCGGCCCGTTGGAAAGAGAAGCTTCTGGAAAGGGAGAATGAAGGAAGGCAGGGAGGGCCGAGGGCTGAGGAACGAGGAAAGGGCGACTCCAGGGTTTCAGGCCATATCTAGTGTCTCCCCAGAGAAAGGCCTGGAAGCCTTCCCCTAATCCCTAGGCCCCGAGAGGCTCCTGGGAGCAAACAGGTTCCCACAGGCTTCGCCCTCCCCCTGTCACTCCTCCAGGTGAGGGAAAGGAGGGGAGGGGATGGCAGGGGAGGGCGGGAGGCTCACGGCCCAGCTGGGGCCCCGGGCCTGGCCCGCAGCTGGGAACGCCCAGAGGGAGACTGCAGGGCCCTGGCCAGGGCGCAGGGCCTGCGAGCGGGGTCCCTGCCCGCACACCGCCCCGCGTCTCCGCACCCCTGCAGAGTCCTGCCTTCCCGCAGACCCAGTGGTGCAGCAGCTGAAGGAAAGTTCTGGAGGCAGGGCCGGGGTGGGAGGGGGGCGCTGCATCTCCACCACCCCCCTCCAGGGCCGAGGTGTCCCCAGGCTCCCAGAGTTTAGGAATGGGGGGGTCACCCCGCCCCCCAGATTCCTGCGTTTCTCCAGAGGGCAGAGGAATGTGAGCAGGGGGACGGGGTGCAGGGGGCGGGACCCGCTGGGCCTCATATCCTCTGCAGGCGACAAGGGGCTGGCACAGGCCAGAGCCGGGCAGGGGCCGCCTCGTCCCCTTCTCTGTCCTGACCTTGCCCCCTCGCTCCTGGTGGCTGGCATCCAAACCCTGCCTGCAAGACTCGGCTGGCCGGCGGGCACCTCTCAGGGCGGGGGGTGGGGGCGGGTGTGAGGAAAGGTTATGGGCGGCCCCCCTCTTGTTTTTAGGCTCAGACCCACCCTGAGGGGGGGGGCAGGGAGGGGGGAGTGGGTGGCGGCCCCACCCAGCACGCAGCTCTCCTCCCACATTCAGGAAAACTCCAGGGAAGGGCCGCCCTCACCCCAGAGCCAAAATGCCTCAGGAGCCCCCCCTGGGGCTCAGAGCCACCCCCAGACCCTCAGGCTGGGGGGTCTGGGAGGACTGCTGGTCCCTCTGCAAAATGCAGGTGGCCAGGTCTTGAAATGAATTTCACGACCCGGGAGGAGGAGGAGAAAGAAAAGATGGAGGGGCTGGAGTGATAGCACAGTGGGTAGGGCGTTTGCCTTGCACGCGGCCGACCCGGGTTCGAATCCCAGCATCCCATATGGTCCCCTGAGCACCGCCAGGGGTAATTCCTGAGTGCATGAGCCAGGAATGACCCCTGTGCATTGCCGGGTGTGACCCAAAAAGCAAAAAAAAAAAAAAAAAGAAAGAAAAGATGGAGATGAAGGAGGAGAAGATAGAGGAGAGGGAGAAGAAGAGAGGAGTAGGAGGAGGAGGAGGAGGAGGAGGAGGAGGAGGAGGAGGAGGAGGAGGAGGAGGAGGAGGGGAGGAAGAAGAGAAGATGGAGATCAAGGAGGAGAAGATAGAGGAGAGAGAGAAGAAGAGAGGAGGAGGAGGAGGAGGAAGTAGAGGAGGAGGAGGGGGAGGAGGAAGAGATGATGGAGGGAAGAAGGAGGATGAGTGGGGAAAGGGGAGGAGGAGGAAGTGGAGGAGGAGGAGGAGAAAGAGGAGGAGGAGGAGGAAGAAGAGGAGGAGGAAGAGCAAGAGGAGGAGGAGCAGGAGGAGGAGGAAGAGGAGGAGGGAGAGGAGAAAGAGGAAGAGGAGGAGGAGGAGGAGAAGGAAGAGGAGGGGGAGGAGGAAGAGGAGGGGGAGGAGGAAGAGGAGGAGGAGGAAGAGGAGGAGGAGAAAGAGGAGGAGGAGGAAGAGGAGGGGGAGGAGGAAGAGGAGGAGATCTCCTGTCAGCTCCTCCTCCCCTCCCCTCCTCCCCCATCTCCCCCCCTTCTGACACGAGATCCCAGCGTGCCTCCTGGGTGAACCGTCGGATGGGACTCTGGTTTCCGGGAGGTGTTCGGGCCGGGTGGGGTGTGACGCACCCCTTCCTCTGTCCCTGTGGGCCCTAGATTAGGTGTCCGAGTGCTTCGTCCCCCACAGAGGAGCGGGGCTGGCGTGCAGGGCCTTCCTCTCCGGGCCCTCGCTCCCTGCCTCAGCTCCTCGCTAGCTCACAGACCCCTGGTACCAGGTTACCCCCCTCTACCACCTCCCAGCAGCACCAGTTGACCCCGGCTACCTCCTTCCAATGCCCCTGCTCCTAGGGACACACCCAACCCTCTTCCACCCCTGGCACCCCCGTTCACAGGATACTCCCTCTGCCAATCAGCCCAGTGGGCGGGACAGGGGCCCGCTCTGGCCATTGGCTAGCCCACTCTGATTTAAGGAATGGGTGGAAATGTTCATTAGGGGGCTGGAGAGATAGTACAGCAGGTCCCCCAGCATTGCCAGGGTAACCCCCGAATAGAGAACCAGGATTAACCCTTGAGAGCATCACTGGGGGGTAGCCCCCAAACCAGAAAAAAAAAAAAAACACCAAAAAAGTGTTCATTGAAAATGAGTCACTGCAACCTATTCAACAGGGAGATGAAGGGCCAAAGCAACAGAACAGCGGTTTGGGGGCTTGCTTTGCACACGGTCCACTGGGTTCAATCCCCAGCAACCCATGTGGCCCTCCGGCACCCCAGGAGTGATTCCTGAGGGCTGGGCCGGGAGTCAGCCCCGAGCATTGCTGGGTGTGGCCCCAAAAACAAGGGGAAAAAATACACACATGCACACACTTAGTCTTGTAATTTTGGACAAGGACATCTATTTATACAACTTTGCTTCTGTGGCTGCAGATTCAGGAGAGTGAAAGAATTCTTAGGAATGAGGGGCCGGAGCGACAGTAAGTGGGGAGGGCGTTTGCCTTGCATGCGGCTAACCGGGGTTTGATCCCTGGCATCCCATAGGGACTCCTGAGCACCACCAGAAGTGATTCCTGAGTGCAGAGCCAGGAGTAACCCCTGAGCATCGTCGGGTGTGACCCAAAAAAAAGAAAAAGAAAAGAAAAGAATTCTTAGGAATGATATTAGTCGCTTGTGGATAGAGTGTGCTTTGGAAATACGGGGTAGATATTTTGTACTATATACTATATATACTACACTTGATATATAACAGATATATACAGCCTCTCGTAGAGCCTGGCAAGTTACCGAGAGTATCCCGCCCGCAATACAGAGCCTGGCAAGCTACCCGTAGCATATTCGATATGCCAAAAACAGTAATGATAGGTCTCATTCCCCTGACCCTGAAAGAGCCTCCAATCTTTGGGAAAGACGAGTAAGGAGAAGCTGCTAAAATCTCAGGGCTGGGGCTGGAGTGATAGCGCAGCGGGTAGGGCGTTTGCCTTGCACGTGGCTGACTTGGGTTCAAATTCCAGCATCCCATATGGTCCCCTGAGCACCGCCAGGGGTAATTCCTGAGTGCATGAGCCAGGAGTGACCCCTGTGCATCACCAGGTGTGACCCAAAAAGCAAAAAAATAAATAAAAAAATATGGGGCTGGAGCAATAGCACAGCGGGTAGGGCGTTTGCCTTGCATGCGGCTGACCCGGGTTCAATTCCCAGCAGCATCCCATAGGGTCCCTGAGCACCGCCAGGGGTAATTCCTGAGTGCAGAGCCAGGAGTAACCCCTGTGCATCGCCGGGTGTGATCCAAAAAACAAAATAAAATAAAATAAAATAAAAATTAAAAATAAATAAATAAATAAAACAAGCAAAAAAAAATCTCAGGGCTGAGTGTAATAGAGATGTTACTGGTGCCCATTCAAATAAATGGACGAACAATGGGATGACAGTGATACAGTGATGCTAAATATACACGTAGAGTGAAAAGTTTTATTGCAGGATTGGAGAGAAAGGCCGACTGGCTGAGTGCCTGCTTCGCATGTAGGAGGCCTGCGTTTGGTCCCTGGCCCCAGATGGTCCCTTGCGCACTTCTGGGAGCGACCACCCTGAGCACAGAGTCAGAGAGAGCCACCCCAGCACCACTGGGTGTGGTTTACCCCCCAACACCCCCCCCACACACACACACTCATTTTTAAGCAGTCTCTTGCCAGTGGGGTCAGTTGGTGGGTGAGATTGCTAACTGATGACCCGCACTGCCCTGGGAAATGTGACCTTCGTGATAAGCTGGCTTTCCTGTGACAGCCTCACCTTGAATGGGTCCCCATTCTCCTGCCTGGTAATGATTAGCAGCCTGCGCGTGTTTTCAAACGCTCCCAGTCGCCTGGCTTCCCACCACGCTCAATGCCACCTTTGTTCTCCTTCAACCTATACTACGGTTATTGTTCATTCTAGACAGTCAGAAGAACACTGGCAACCACTGCACCCCCATTCTGTGTGTGTGTGTGTGTGTGTGTGTGTGTGTGTGTGTGTGTGTGTGAAAGAGATTTCCTGCTTATTTTTATCTTTAATTAATTTTTGGCTTTTGGGGACCAGTGATGCTCAGGGGTTCCTCCTGCCTCTGCTCTCAGGAATTACTCCTGGCAGTACTCGGGGGACACGATGGGATGCCAGGAATTGAATCCTGGTCGGCCACGTGTAAGGCAAACACCCTCTTCATTGTACTTTTTTTTGCTTTTTGGGTCACACCCAGCGATGCACAGGGGTTCCTCCTGGCTCTGCACTCAGGAATTACTCCTGGCAGTGCTCAGGGGACCCTATGGGACGCTGGGAATTGAACTCGGGTCGGCCACGTGCAAGGCAAATGCCCTACCTGCTGTGCTATCGCTCCAGCCCCCTCGCTGTACTTTTGTTCCAACTGCTGCCACCGCCTCCCTCCGCTTATTTTTAAATGAATATTGGCACACAGGTCATTGTTCAAAGGAGGGACATGGGTTGTTCCAAAATACTAATCATGGAGTTACTTAGGCACACAAACACACCCAATTAATAGCAGGAAAATAGGAAGGCAAGTTGATGTGTGTTGATACCAAAAAGAAGTCACGTTGCCAATAAATTATTATTAAAAATCCAGGAAATGCTGAAGTGATGCTGAATGGGAAGGGAAGCAGATGCCATCGTTTTATGACTGACTCCGGGTCTTGTTTTGGGTCCACACCCAGCAATACACAAGGGTTCCTCCGGGCTCTGCGCTTCTGAATTACTCCTGGCAGTGCTTTGGGGACCCTGTGGGATGCCAGGGTTGTTGGCGGCGTGCAAGGAAAACACCCGACCTGCTGTACAATCGCTCCAGCCCCTAACTCTGGTTTTGGAATCAGGCCTGAGATACAAACATCAGGGTGGGATTTTTGTGGGATGAGGAGAGGCATGAAGGGAAAATTGGGTCACAGCCAATAGCATTGGGGGTCTACCCGGTTCTGTGCTTGGGTTTGCCTGCAGCAGTGCTTAGGGGACCCTGGGAGGTTCTGGGGATCGAACTAGAGTCAGTCACATACAAGTTAAGAGTCAGTCCAGGGGCTGGAGCGATAGCACAGCGGGTAGGGCGTTTGCCTTGCACGCGGCCGACACGGGTTCGAATCCCAGCATCCCATATGGTCCCCTGAGCACCACCAGGAGTAATTCCTGAGTGTAGAACCAGGAGTAACCCCTGTGCATCGCCAGGTATGACCCAAAAAGAAAAAAAAAAAAGAGTCAGTCCTTAACCTGCTGTGCTATTTCTCATGTCAAAAAAGCAGGATTCGGGGGAGGGTGCAAAAAAAAAAAAAAAGCAGGATTCAGGGCCAAAGTGATAGTACAGCGGGTAGGGCGTTTGACTCCATACGGCCCACCCGGGTTCGATCCCCGGCATCCCATTTGGTCCCCCCAAGTATTGCCAGGAGTAATTCCCAAGTGCAGAGCCAGGAGCAACCCCCGAGTATCGCTGGGTGTGACCCAAAAAGAAAACAACCACAACCACAACCACAACAACCACAACAACAAAACAAAGAGTAGGACTCAAATGCTCGCTGAAGACCCTCGACAAATCACTGACCATCTGACCTGCTGGCTGGCTGCAAGCACACGGAGACAGGAAAGCACATAGGTTGATGTTTCAGGAAGTGACATTTCTGTACAGGAGTGTGGAAATTCAGAAAGTGACATTTTCTTTTTTGTTGTTGTTTTTTTTGGGTCATACCCGGCGATGCACAGGGGTTACTCCTGGCTCTTCACTCCGGAATTACCCCTGGCGGTGCTCAGGGGACCATATGGGATGCTGGGATTCAAACCCGGGTTGGCCACGTGCAAGGCAAACGCCCTACCCGCTGTGCTATCGCTCCAGCCCCAGAAAGTGACATTTTCATAAAGCCTGGTAGCGATGAGCATTAGGGAACAGTTATAGGCTAGTTTACAGGTAATAGAATTGAGTGTGTGTGTGTGTGTGTGTGTGTGTGTGTGTGTTGCGGAGGGCACACTTGGTGGTACTCAAGGGTTACCCTGATTCTGCACTTGGGATTCAATCCTGCCGGTGCACAGGGGACCAGACGGGATGCTGAGGATTGGCTGCATGCAAGGTCATTCATTACCTTACCGGCTGCACTATCACTCCGGCCCCTAGAATTATGTTTTTGTTTTGTTTTGTTTTTGGGTCACACCTGGCGATGCACAGGGGTTACTCCTGGGTCTGCACTCAGGAATCACTCCTGATGGTGCTCAGGGGACCATATGGGATGCTGGGATTTGAACCCGGGTCAGCTGCGTGCAAGGCAAACGCCCTACCCACTATGCTATCACTCCAGCCCCTAGAATTATGTTTTTATATAGTCCAAAAGCTGTCTGTGTGTCCTGAGTGCCTGCTGGCATTTTATAATTGTTAACAGAGAGGGTTGTGAGAGGAACTTCCGTACAAACTGTCCTATTTAGGGGCTGGGGCCATAGTACAGCGGGGAGGGCACTTGCCTAGGGCTGGGTTCAATCCCTGGCATCCCATATGGTCGCCCGAGTCCCACCAGGAGAGATCCCTGAGCACAGAGCCACGAGTCAGCCCTGAGCACTGCTGGGTGTGGCCCCCAAACAGAAGCAAAAGTTGTTCTATTTAGAGATGTGGGCCAGCAGCAGAGCACCTGCCTTGTAGGTGTGAGGCCCTGGGGTCTGGCCTCTGCCTGTGGGAGAGAGGGGAGGAGAGGAGAGGAGAGGAGAGGAGAGGAGAGTAGAGAGGAGGGGAGGGGAGGGGAGGGGAGGGGAGGAGAGGAGAGTAGAGGAAAGGAGAGGGGAGGGGAGGGGAGGGGAGTGGAGGGGAGGGGAGGAGAGGAGAGTAGAGGAAAGGAGAGGGGAGGGGAGGGGAGGGGAGTGGAGGGGAGGGGAGGGGAGGGGAGGAGAGGAAGGGGAGGGGAGGGGAGGGGAGGGGAGGGGAGGGGAGGGGAGGGGAGGGGAGGAGAGGAGAGGAGAGGAGAGGAGAGGAGAGGAGAGGAGAGGGGAGGAGAGGGGAGGAGAGGGGAGGAGAGGGGAGGAGAGGGGAGGAGAGGGGAGGAAAGGAAGAAAGAGTGAGGGGAGTGGAGGGTTTGAACCCCAGTACCACATATGATCCCCTGGGCCCCACTAGGAGCTATCCCTGAGAGCACAGCCGGGAGAAAGACTGAGCACTGCCATGTGACCTCAAAACTTAGTAAATAATTGGGGCTGGAGCAATAGCACAGCAGGTAGGGCATTTGCCTTGCACGCAGCCGACACGGGTTCGAATCCCAGCATCCCATATGGTCCCCTGAGCACCACCAGAAGTCATTCCTGAGTGCATGAGCCAGGAGGAACCCCTGTGCATCGCCGGGTATGACCCAAAAACAAAACAAACAAACAAACAAAAAAAACAACTTAGTAAATAATTAAGTGACCATTAGGGGCTAGAGAGATAGTACAGGGGTTAAGGCCTTGTGCGTGGCCAAGCCAGGTTGAATCCTCATCATGACACAAGGTTCCCCCAAGCACTGCCAGGAGTGATCTCTGAGCACAGAGCCAGGAATAAGCTCTGAGCACCGCCGGGTGTGGCCCAACAATCCAAAAATAATTAAAGTGACTCTTAGAGGACTGGGGAAGATAACTCGCAAGACCGAGGCCTGCTTTACCTGCAGGCGGTGACACGGCATGGTCCCCTGAGCACCACCAGGAGGGACCCCTCCACCAGCACCTAACTGGGAGCAGACCCTGGGCACAGTGGGGTAGGCATCCCCCAAACACATTACCGCAGAATCACTGACCTAGTATTCCCGAGGCTCGGGCGTGTGGAACCCCGCCTCTGCGTTCACGAAAAGCAGTAAAAACGGTGGCATGACCATGTATGGAAAGCCATAAAGTAATTCTAAACTCTCATAGGAAACTCTAGAATCATCAAAAACAAAGTCAGTTATTCAATTTACCCAGCTCCTATCTCCCTCCCCGAGCTCCCCGGCAGAGCCTCTTCCCGTGGCTAAAAAAGGAGATTGCGAAGGTGCTGAGGCATTCCAAGGAGAGGCCTATCTCCACGACCCACCGGCATTCACCGATGCGTGAAATGAAAGCACCTTGGGAGCCGGGGCAAGGCAGTCTCTTGATCCAGGCTGTGCATGCGGCAGGAAGCCCTGCTCCCAGGAGCCCTGAGCTCCAAAGCAAACAAAATACACCCAGTGGCAGCGAACACCCCACCCCCTCCCCACCAGGGGAACGCAGGCCTGGGCAAAAGCTGACCAGCTTCAACCACTTCAAGGATCCCCTAAGTGCGGGCAAGGGAGTCTGAAAAGCGCTAAGAAATGAGTCTGTGCGAGGGGCTGGGGGTGGGGGAGGCGAGGGGGCTGGAGCGGTAGCACAGCGGGGAGGGCGTTTGCCTCGCACACTGCGGACCAGGGTTCGATTCCCAGCATCCCATGGGGGTCCCCTAAGCACTGCCAGGAGTGATTCCTGAGTGCACAGCCAGGAGGAACCCCTGTGCATCACAGGGCGTAACCCAAAAGGCAAAAAAAAAAAAAAGTCTCGGGCACCCCGAGAGACCGGACAGTGGAGTGGGTAGGGCGCGCTTGCCTTGCACGCAGCCGACCCGGGTTCGAGCACCAGCATCCCGTCTGGCTACCCTGAGCATCGCCAGGTGTAGCCCCAAAACCGAAAAAGAAGAATGAGCCGCAGACCCCCAGATGAGTAAACTGAGGCATGCAAAACCCACCACCTGCCCACAGCGCTCCGCCCCCCCTCCCCCAAGAAACTGCCCGCAGCCTTGTGAGGGTCGAGACAATGGGCTTTTTCAGAACCAGAGCTAGCCCCCTTTTGGGCCCAGGGCGCGCTAACGCAGCGGAGCGGCGGGGGCGCGGGGGCGCGGGGCCCGGGGTCGTGGGGGCCACCCCCGGGGAGAGGCGGTGCTTCCCGGCAAGAAGGCGCGGCGGGGGAGGCGGGGGCCAGTGGGCCGGCGGACCGGGGTGACGACAGCCGCTCTGGGCGGCTGGTCTCGCACCTTATATGGACAGGCGCGGGCCGGCGGGCCGGGGCGGGGCCGGAGGGCGGGGCCGACGGGGCTGGGGGCGGGGCCTAGAGGCGGGGCAGGGCCGGGCCAAGGCGGGCGAGGCAGACCGTGGGGCGGGGCCGGTGGTAAGGGGCGGGGCCAGCCAGGAGAGACGGGCGGGACGGGGCGGAGTCTCGAAGTGGGCGGGGAGATGGGGGCGGGACGACACCCCTGTTGGCCCCGCCCCCGAGGCTCGCCTATTTCGCTGCAAAGCCAGGACCTCGCTTGGGAACCGCTCAGAAATCCTTGGCCAAGGCCGGTGGAGGCGGAATCCCCTCGCCCCGACGCTTACCTCAGCGGGCATGAACCTTCCAGCTTACCCGGGCACCGTGGGTGGGTGCCTTCCTTCCCGCTGCGAGGCTCGCGAAGGTGGGTGGTGGGTGGGCCTTCGGGATCAAGCCTGGTCTTTCTGCACCGGCGCTTAGCAAGTCGCGGAGCCCCACGCCGCACCCAGGTCCCGGCCAAACACGAGCCATTGTTCCACGGAAGGAGTTCGGTTCCCTGGACCCATTCGTGGTGGGACAGGCAGGACTTGAAACCTAAGGGGAAGAGAGACAGCTAGGGTTAAGGCGCCTGCCTTGCAGCTGACCCCAGTTCAAACCCGAGCACTGCACATGGGCACCACAGAGTTCCCCAAGCACTTCCCGGAGCACAGAGCCAGGAGCAAGCCCTAAGCACTGCGGTTGTGGCCTAAAACACAAAACAAACAGAACTAGGTGGAGGCAGTGAGCAAGAGTAGGCCCTCTGGGCCCTGGACTCCAGTTTTCCATTTCTTCCACTTGTCCATTTTCCCTGATAGCCCACTGCCTTTGAAAACCTGATCTAGGGGCTGGCGGTGATAGTACAGCGGGGAGGGCGTTTGCCTTGCACGCGGCCGACCCAGGTTCGATCCCCGGCATCCCATAGGGTCCCCTGAGCACTGCCAGGAGTAATTCCCGAGTACAGAGCCAGGAGTAACCCCTGAGCTTTGCCAGGGGGACGCAAAACAAAACAAAACAAAACAAAAAACCCTTTATCTGGTCTACTGTGCTTCTACAAGCTCCACTCCGCCTCTGAAAGCCCTCCCCAGCCTCCTCATCACCTGCAGGATGTGTGGCACGCATAGCACACACTGAACAATGCAGTTCCCTAGGGAATCACGCTGTTCCTTGCTTCCCAGTCCTTACACCCACTGTCCCTGCAGATGTCCTGCATGCCACAGACATAGGCTCAACTTTCAAAAAGATACCACCCCACTCTCTCCGCAAGCTCTCCACCAGTTCTTCAGCCTCTCAGAGACTCCACGCTTTTTTTTTTTTGCTTTTTTTGGGTCACACCCGGCAATGCACAGGGGTACACCTGGCTCTGCACTCAGGAATTACCCCTGGCAGTGCTCAGGGAACCATATGGGATGCTGGGAATCGAGCCCGGGTCGGCCGCGTGCAAGGCAAACGCCCTCCCCGCTGTGCTATCCCAAGAGCCTCCACGTTTTTGTCTGCAAAATGGGGATGAGCCCCTGCCCACCTGGCTGTGGTCCTGGGTGAGGTCCCCGAACCAGTCTCTGCCAGGCTCAGGAGAAGGTGCGCCTCGTAGGAGCCGCCCCTGGAGGTTTCCCGAGCAAGCGCGGGGGATGCCGCCCCAGTGCCCCCGTGCAAACTTTCTGTGACCAGTGACCACGGGTGCCTTCGTTGTCTGCCATGGGGGAAGAGAATGGATTTATTTCAGAGGGGGAGGAAGTTTAAACACCATTTAAACACCACGCACCTGGGGGGCTGGAGTGATAGCACAGTGGGGAGGGCGTTTGCCTTGCCTGCGGCAGACCCGGGTTCGATTCCCAGCATCCCAGAGGGTCCCCCAAGCACTGCCAGGAGTGATTCCTGAGTGCAGAGTCAGGAGTCAGCCCTGAACATTGCCGGGTATGACCCAAAAAGCAAATAAATAAATAAATAAATAAATAAATAAATAAATAAATAAATAAATAAATTAAAGAGGATCATAAACACCACGCGCCTGGATGTAGGGATGGCCCATTTGAACGTTCCCTTCACGGTCCATTTCCTGGGGTTTTCGTGGCAACGTGGGACAGACATACATAGGAGAGTGATGGGGCTCTCTGTCCGGAGACGTCTCCGGAGCGTGGTGAGGGAGAGTTGGCTATGGTGACACCGTGGGCGGCAGGGTCAGATCCGGTTAAGGTTTGTGCCTCTGGAGCGCCCCCAAGGCCCACATCCTGGGAAGCCCCTGCTGCCTCAGACACACCAGGATGGAGGGTCACCCTAGAGCAGGTGCCAGAGCCTGGACTCGGCGCTGGACTCAAAGGGCTGGAGGTCTCGAGTTTGATCCCTGGCACCGCACAGAACTGGGACTGAGCTTTGGTTGTTTTTTGTTTGTTTGTTTTTGTTTTTTGTGGGTTTTTTTGCTTTTTGAGTCACACCTGATGATGCACAGGGGTTCCTCCTGGCTCTGCACTCAGGAATTACTCCTGGCACAGTGCTCAGGGGAACCTATGGGATGCTGGGATTTGAACCCGGGCTGGCCGCGTGCAAGGCAAACGCCCTCCCCGCTGTGCTATCGCTCCAGCCCCTGGGACTGAGCTTTGGACCCTCAGACCTTCACACTCCAGTCAGATATGGCCAGCGGGTGGACTCAGGTCCCCTGAGCACTGCTTAGGAGCCTCCTACACCCTCCCCGCCAAATATCTGCCCTGGGAGGACCCCACCTCCACCCTGGGTCTGTCCCCCTGCCCCCCAGCTTTGGGGGGAGCTGCCCTCCAGCTGGATCATGGGCACCCAGGAAGGGCTCTCCCGGATGCCCCCAAATCTGGACTGTCCGCACGCCTAGGATGGGGACTCCCGAAGAGCACAGACCCGGGACTCGGGGTTCAGGTGACATTGCAGCCAAGTCCTGAAGCCACCCTGGGTGGGTGGGTGGGCCCCAGCCCACATCTGGAGCACAGAGGTCCTCCGCTGGCAGTCTGAGAGGACACAGGGGCCTGAGCGTGGACAGTGAAGCCCCCCCCTTCAGAGATGATCTCTCCCCCTCAGTCACTCACAAGGAGTGCCACTTCCCTTCTTGGCCACGCCCTTGAACCCCCTGCCCTCCCCACTACCCCCCTTCCTTCCTTTCTCCCGAGGGCCGTGGGCTCTGACAGCCTTGAGGTGAGCTCTGGGCAGGACGTCTGGAGGCCCAGTGGGGAGAGCACGATCCCAGCTGATCCCAGCTGCCCACCCACCTCCTCCACCTGGGACACTGCCCAGGGGACCCAGAGCCTGGGTAGGGGGCTGGGCCTGGCCTGCAGCACAGCCTGCCTGCCCTTGGGTGGGAGGAGAAAGCCCTGAGCAAACCAAAACGGAACAAAACCCCAGAGGCAGTGCAAAGGGCCGGGGCACATGCGTTGCATGTGGGCACCCTGGGTTTGACCCCCGCCATCACATGGTCCCTCAAGCACTGTTGGTAACAGACCCCCAGCACCACTGGGTATGGTCCCCCTCAAAAACAACCCCCCCAAAACAAAACAAAACAAAACAAAAAAAATAGAAACAGGGGCTGGAGAGATAGCACAGCGGGGAGGGCGTTTGCCTGGCACATGGCCGCCCGGGTTTGATCCCTGGTCCCCCACAGGGCCCCCTGAGCACCTCCAGGAGTGATTCCTGAGTGCAGAGCCAGGAGGGACCCCTCAGTATTGCCGGGTGTGGCAATTCCTGGCAATCCAACCGAAACAATAAATCAAGAAAAAAACGTAAGGCCTGCAAGGAGGGGGCTGGACGTGTGTGTGTGTGTGTGTGTGTGTGTGTGTGTGTGTGTGTGTGTGTTGGGGGTGGCGGGTGGCTCCTTAGGACCCTGAAGCTCTTGAACCCTGATTTCCGACCGAGTCCCGGAAGCACGGTTTCCAGGCACTGGGCAGGAACCGTGGCGGCACGCCCGGAAGTCCTGCCCAACACCCCCCTGGTCTCCATATTGTTCTCCGGACCCCCCTAGCCCCAGCCTCGCACTGGGGATGTCCGGCCTGGCCAGGGCGACCAGCAGCACTTCCCTGGGCCTGGCGGCTGACCGCCCCTGCTGGGAAGGGCACTGGCCACCCACCAACACCCCCCTGACCCCGGGGCCTGCCCCAGACCTTCCTCCTCACCTTCCCCGAAGCTGGGCAGAGGGCGGAGGCTCATTTTCACTTAAGGCCCCTCGCCAGGCCCTGGGGTAACACTCGAACCCCTTCCCCCTCCTCCCCCCGGCCAAGGACGTGAGCTCAGGGGTGCCCTGCGGTCTCGGGCGTCGCTGAATGGGCACGTGGGTTCCTCTGCCCTATGCACGCAGCAGGCAGCCCAGGGGGCCCTCCAGCGCCCAGAGAGGAGCCGGGGGGACTCCCACCGATTTCTCCAGAGCTCGGGACCAGCACCCCCTACCCACCCGGCGTGAGGGACCTGCACCCATCCGTCTACCCACTCGGAGTGAGGCACCTACAGCCCCCCTGCCCCCGCGGGAGGGCCCGCAGTCTGCCCATCTCTTTCCTGGTGCATCACCCCTGCAGCAGCATCCCGGCCTCCCAGTTAGCTTCTGTGCAGCTCCTCACCCCTGCGGCGCCCCGGGGTGGGATCGCAGGGAGGACACAGGCCCCGGCGGCCAGCACGGGCATGGGGCTCTCTCTCCTCACTCCTGCTGACCTGGGGGAGGGGGGCTCCCTGTGCAGAGGCCACAGCCCGGGGGTGGGGGACTGGGACTGAGGGGGCGACCCCCTTTCCTGGCTTTCTGCCTGTGTCTCGGGGGGCGGGGGTTGGGGTCCTAACCGGCCCCTCTTCCCCAGGCTCAAGGAGGCAACCCGGACGGAGCCAGGGGCCGAGGACGCAGACCCAGCATGTCCCCGGGGAGGTCAGGGCGTGGGGTCAGCCCCAGGGAATCCCCGAAGGGATCTGAGCTCAGAGTGACTCAGGCCACGAGCAGCTGCAGGGCACCCTGCCAGCCGGGCACACGGCGGTCGCCGTTCCCCAAGGACCTGGGGCACCTTTTAAGGCTGGTCGGCCGCCTCGGGGCCCGGGGCCTCCTGCCAGCCCCTCACCTGCTCCGGCCCTGGCACCCGCTCTCACACGCACCCTTGGGCGAGCTCGTGCCCCCGGGCCAGCTCCTCGGCGCGTGGCGAGGCGCCTTACCTCACGGGGCAAGAATGACATGAGGTCACGGGCAGAGAAAGGCCTTGGCGGAGGGCACCTTTTAAGGAGTGGGCCGGGCGGGGGGCCTGGCCTCGCAGGCCCCTCTGGAAGTTCCCCGCCCCCGCAGGTGAACTGCCACTCCCAGCCGGGCCAGCTGCTGCCTGTGGCATAAGGTCAGGCACCTTGTTTGACGAGATGACAGCGAACACCAGCCCCGCGGACCGCAGGCCTGGTGACCTTGGACAAGGTCCAGAGCCTGCCCCAGGGGGTCTCATGGCCAAGGGACCAGAGAGGCTGCCAGCACCCACCTTCCCTCCCGGGCGTGCACAGCCGGCTGGTTTCCGCCTCGTTGGCCCACCGGGAGCCCCTGGCCCTTCCCCCATGGGGGAAAGAGCCTTCGAAGACTCAGAAGACCCCCATGGGACAGGAACACTACACAGCAGGGTGTCTGTTACCCCAGGGCTCATCAAGGGGGCGCGGGGCCCACGACACCCCATAGTGAAGGCCCCTGGCTGGTGGGGCCAGGGACTGGACGGTGCAGAAGGCACACGGCTGACCTGATTGGGAACTTGGTTCCCCCAAGCACCGACAGGAGTGATCCCTGAGCAGAGGCTGTGGTCCAAAAGCAAAGGGCCAGCGGAACCCCTTGATGAGGGGTTCAGGGGTGCACATAAGGAGGATGCTGGGCTCTCCCGGTGCCTCATAGAAGAGGCCTCGTGCCCACGAGCCACAGAAGGCTTCAGGCTACCACACCTGGGGGAAAACCCAGCCAGGTGGGCCCAGGGACTGGCAGGGGTGGGCGGGGAGGGGAGGCGACACAGAATGAAAGCTGCAGTCAGTGCAAACCCCTTTTATTGGCCCGCGCGGATACAGCGCCGCCTCCTGCTTCCTGAACCAGCCAATCGGCGCGGCGCGGGGGCGGGGCCGGCCCCGCAGGAAATGGGGGCGCAGCGGGACACAGGTGTTACAGGCATGGGAGCAGTGAGGTGTCACTGAGTGTGGGTGCCCCGAATCTGCCCTTCACAGCGGAAGGTAGAAAAAGGGGCTCCCAGAAAGTTCTTTATTACACATCTACAGAAAAGGTGAGAATCGTCTATTCCTCTTGCTGGTTGGGGTGTTTTTGTTTTGAATTTTTTTTTTTTACAAAACAGCAGCAGGAAAGAAGAATGGCAAGAGGTCTCTGAGCCGGCCCGGGGGAGTAGGGGGTGGGTTTCCAGGGGAAATGGGGGGGGGGGGGCTGCATGGCTGGTCAGCAGGGAGAAGGCGCCAGGCCTGGGGCATCAGGGCGGCTGGAAGACATCGCCCCAGGGCCAGTGGCAGCACCGAGCCGGGCCGGCTGGAAGGCTCTGGGTCACCTCGGTCACTGGACGGGGGCGGGGCCGGTGGGCCGACAGGGCGGAGTCCTCGCAGGCCCCGCCCCCCGCCCCTCCTGGGGGGCGCGGTGCGGCTCCCCTGCCGTCAGTCGATGAGCTTCTTCAGGAAGACCTCCAGCTGGTCCTCGTCCTTGATGCCCACAAACTTGTCCACCACGTCTCCGTTCTTGATGGCCAGCACGGTGGGCACGGCGGACACCTGGGTGGGAGTGAGAGACAGAGGGGGCGGCTCACTCAAGAGAGGGGGACCTTCCCCGACCCCCCCCCCCCATGGCCCTGGCTGAGCCTGCAGGGCCGGGCCGGCCCCTCGGGAAACTTTCCATTGTGGGCTCCTGGCCGCGTCCCGCCCTCCCCCTGACCGCAGGGGCTGACTCACTGGCCCGTGGTTAGACTGGAATGATGGGGATGAAATTAGCCCGTGGGGCTGCACTGCAGGCTGGGCAAAGGGGGGGTGGGGCTGGTGGGGGGGGGGGGGGAGCAGACGGACCCCCAGACACATGAATGCCGGGACCTGTACACCGGCACTGCCACCTCTGCAGCCGCGGTGTCCTCTGCCCCAGCGGGACGCTGGTCTGGGTCCTGCGGGTTCTGGGTGGGGCCTTAGGGTCCCCCTGCATAAAGCCGAGGCCCACTGCCTTGCCTGGGGCTACTCCAGTCCGACCCCCAGCAGCGTGCAGGGTCCCCCGAGCTCCCCCTGGAGGGACCCGGGGCACAGAGACTGCTGGGTGCCCCGCCCCCCCCCCCCAACTCTGCCCCTGCACTCAGGTCCTGGTGCGAGATCACGGAGGAGCACTGGCCCGGCGCAGTGGACGCTCCAGGGCTGCCCAGAGGCCACGTCGGGCAGGACCAGCCCAGGGCCGGCACGAGCAGGGACGCTGCTTCCCTGACCGACGTCCCTCCCCTGGGGGTGGGTGGGGACGGGCGGGCAGCGTGCCCCGGCTGCTGCCCTGGGCACCCTGCTCAGCTCTGTGGGCACCGGGTGGAGATGGACACGGGAGGGCTCTGCATGTGCCCTGTCCTTCTGCAGGCCTGGGGCGCGGGGTGGGGGGGACCCACAGTGGAAGCGACAAAGACCCGACTATCTTAGCCCCTTCCAGGCCTGGGCCAGGCAGGCGGGCCGGCCATGAGTGTCACCTCTCCAGCTCCCACAACTGGCCTGTCCTTGTCACTCTCACTTCTGACACTGGCAGTGGCAGGAGGCCCCAAGGGCCCCACGAAGCCTGAAACCTGCCGAGTCTCCAGGGTAGGGCGAGAAAGGGAGCACGAAACTGCGGGGCACTGCTCTCTGGCGCCCCCTAGTGGCCTACACTGGCGGCGCGCACAGGGACAGACGGGCCGAGGTCTGGGCTTGCCCTGGGACCCCTGGGATGGCCTGCACACGCGCCCAGGTGGCTCCGAGGGGAGGGCATGGCTGTCTCAATTCCTCCCCGTGAGCTCTGCCGTAAGGCACCACAGAGACTGACCCCACACCACCCTACACGTGCATACCCGCCAAGACACACACAGACACACAGACACAGCCCTGGGTTTGCCGTATCCCTCCTGCACACACAGCCACACACTTCTCTCAATCCTGACAGCATGAAGGGGCAGGAAGGGGAGCCTGGGGGGATGGAGGGAGCCCCTCCTCGCCTGAGCACTGGGCCCAGGCGTGTGTGCATGTGTGTGTGTGTGTGTGTGCATGTGTATGTGTAGTGCCTGCCCAGTAGCCCGCAGCCCGCCCACTGCCACTGAGCTCAACTCCCCACCAAGTGCCCCCCTGGTGCACCCCAATGTCACCCGCTGTGATGACTGAGGGACGTGAGTCAGCCGCCCCCTCCCCAGGGACCCTCCCCAGGGGCCCTTCCTCAGCACCGGGGGCCGTGGCCCCATTCCCTGCTCGTGGCCCCATGGCCACGGGACAAGCCGCACCCCGAGAAGCTTCCAGCCGCTTGGTCTGGGTGCCCCTGGGTGCCCCAGGGCCAGGGAGAAGCTGGGCACAAAGCTGAGAGGTGAGAAGCTGACTCGGCCCCGCAGGGCCGGAACCTGCCTAGTCCCACGGGGCCCGGCCAGGGTCGAGTCACAGGGACGGCACAATGTCTCAGAAGGGGACACGGCAGCGCGGGGGCACTCCAGCCGGGAGGCCCCAAGTGAGGCGCTGCAGAGTGATCAGAGGGGGATATGGGGGGCCAGAGAGACGGCCCAGCGGGGAGGGCGTCTGCCTTGCACCCAGCCCACCCGGGTCCCATTCTTGGTATCCCCTGGGGTGCCTGAGCCCCACCAGGAGCGACCCCTGAGCAGAGGCAGAAGTCGGCCCTGAGCACTGCGGGGTGTGGCCCCTGCCCCCCAAGACCCCCGTCCCCTAACGAGCCACTCCCAGGTCACGCCTGGTGGCCAGGCGGCTCCCTCTGACTTTGCAAAGGGTTTCCGTGCTCCCGACAATGAGAATGTGACATGGTGGGGGAACGACCTCCACAGAGGAGGGCAAGAGCCCCCCAGAGAACCCCCCCCAGGTGCAAAGGTCCCTGCAAGCGCCCCCCCGCGAAGGCAAGGCCTGAGGGACAGGAAATGCCCGGTGACTTGGGGAGCCCCTGCACCCAGCAAGTCTTGGGGGGCAGAGGAGATCCGGGGCGCCTGCCCTCTGCCTCAGGAGACATGAGCGTGCAGGGCAGAGGCGCACCCTGAGGGCTGTGGGGGAGGCAGGGGTGCAGGAGGGCTGCCCTTGGACTAACTCCCCAACTGGGTTTGTTTTTTGTATCCGAAGTATTGGGGTGACACCAGGGATGGAACCCGGGGCTCTCGCCGCAAGGCCCCTCTCCTGGGCACTGAACAGCAAATCCCCCGCTAGATGGAGAAGCCCCGGTCCTGGGGGGCTGGGGGGGCCGCCTCCTTCCTTGGACCCCAGCACAGGCACGAGGAAGGTGGGTGGGCACGGCCCCATGGCCTCGAGGGCTGCTTGTGGCAGTGGCGGGGGGGGGAGGGGAGTTAAGCAAGACCCCCACGCCCATGAGCCAGGCCTGACCAGGCCCCACCCCACAGCTCCCGGGGGTGCGGGCAGGGTGGGCCCAGCAGGAACCGGCCACTCCTGAGCATCCGCAGCGGCCAGCTGGTTCCCGGCACAGGGCAGGCACAGGGACGTGCCCGCTGGAGCCGCTGGGGTTTGGCAGTGGCCAGCCGTGCTCTCCCTCCTGGGCGGGTGGACACCAAGGGAAGCTCGGGGCCTCCAGGGGTCAGACAAACAGGAGTGTCCTTGGCTGAGGCCGAGGGAGTGACCCACGGCACCACCCCCCCCCCGAGGCCCGGTCCCCACGTGCCAGGGCAGTCTCCCCCTGCACCCCCACACCCGCCACTGGGCAGCGCAGCCCCACTGCTGCCCCCCGGGGCTGGCCTGAGGCGGGCGCCTGCTCGGGGTACTGGACAGCAGAGCCGGCTGGTGCCCCGAGGCGGGACGAGGACCCCACTGGGAGGGGAGTGAGACCCAGAAAGCAGGGCTTTCCTATGAAACTGAGTTTTATTTAAAAAAAAAAAAATGGGGGGCCGGGGCTGGAGCGATAGCACAGCGGGGAGGGCGTTTGCCTTGCACGCGGCCGACCCAGGTTCGATTCCCAGCATCCCATAGGGTCCCCTGAGCACCACCAGGAGTAATTCCTGAATGCAGAGCCAGGAGTGACCCCTGTGCATGGCCGGGTGTGACCCAAAAAGAAAAAAAAAAAATTGGGGGGCCACAGTGAAACTGCAGCAGAGAGGGCATTTGCCTTGCACAAGGTTGACCCGGGTTCGATCCCTGGCATCCCACAGGGTCCCCTGAGCAGCGCCAGGAGTGATTTCTGAGTGCAAAGCCAGGAGGGACCCCTGAGCATCACCGGGTGTGACCCAAAAAGGAAAAAAAGAATAAAGAGGCCGGAGCCATAGCACAGTGGGGAGGGCGTTTGCCTTGCACGCGGCCGACCCGGGTTCGATCCCCGGCATCCCATATGGTCCCCCAAGCATCGCCAGGAGTAATTCCTGAGTGCAGAGCCAGGAGTAACCCCTGAGCATTGTTGGGTGTGACCCAAAAAGAAAAAAAAAAAAGAAAAAAAGAATAAAAAAGGGGGTGGCCACACCCAGCCCAGCAGTGCTCAGGGTCCCTCCTGGCCCTGCACTAGGGGATCACTCCTATGAGGTGCGGGGATTTAAATCATGGTCGGCCACCCGCCAGGCCAGTGCCCCGAACCTTGCACTGTCCCTCTGGCCCGGAAACAGCCGGAACATCAGCATCTGCTGAAGGTTCGCTGGACTGATCTGAGCTGGGGGCCACGCCCGCTCAGGCGGGCCTGGGTGGAGGCCCCACATCAAAGCCCGCGCTCGGCGCCCCTTGGGCCAGCAGTGTGGGCCTGACGGGTCAGTGTTCAGGGGCCACCCTGGGGTGCTCTGGGGAGAGAGGGCACGTGGTGCCAGGGACAAACTCGGCCCTATCTCTGGCCCTGGTTCAATTTTTATTGATTGACTGATTGACTGATTTTGCTTTTTGGGTCACACCCGGTGATGCTCAGGGGTTCCTCCTGGCTCTGCACTCAGGAATCACTCCTGGCGGTGCTCAGGGGACCCTATGGGATGCCAGGAATCGAACTTGGGTCAGCCACGTGCAAGGCAAGCGCCCTATCTGCTGTAATAACGCTCTGGCCCCAGTTTTTATTGATTGACTGATTGATTGGGGTGGAGGGGCACACCCAGCAATGCACAGGGATCCCTTGTGGCAGGGATTCTCGGACCAGATGGAGCACCGGGAATTAAACCCGGATCAGCCATGTGCAAGGCAAGTGCCCTCCCCCGTGTCCTGCCTCTCTGGCCCCTAGGTTCAGCTTTCCGCGCAAACACTTCACAGACTGAACAAATGCCTCGGTGGCGAGATTGGCCCCCGGGAGTCACTGTGGCTCTGAGACCCCCTGGGTGGCTCCCGGACCCCTACCCCGGCCGGTCCTCAGCCACCATGATGAGCCTGGCTGTCGATAAAGTTTTATCGACACAGGGGCCACACCTCTGCCATTGCGGTTGAGGCCCTGTCCATGGTGCCCGGGATGGCCCCTGGCCTTTCAGGGGCTCCTGGGGGACCCTGAGGCCCGAGCACATGTGCCCACCACACCCAGAGGGCCCCGCTGACCCTCATCAGGGCGCCCCTCCAAAGCACCGCAGGGAGGCCCCTCGTTTCTGCCACAGGCCACAGCATGGACACGAGAGGGCCACTCCGGGGCCAGACAACACGGGTGGCCAGGCACCCACCTGCACCCACCCCTGCCACGCTCCGGGGCCAAAGCGCAGGATTGCACAGGAGCCCTGGGGTCGTATGCACACGCCCCTCCACCCCGTCAATCCCTCTCCCTCGGTGGGTGATGCCTCTCCACCCCACCCAGACTCGGGGCGAGGCGCTGGGGGGCTCCCCTGCGGCACCTGCATACGGTGTCCGTGAATGACAAGTCTCAGGGGACCATCTGGCCGGAAGGCAGCAGAGGCCACTCCCCCACCCCCCAAGAGGGGGCCAGACAGACAGACAGACAGACAGACAGACAGATGGTGGCTTGGCCGCCAAAGGCGCTAACTAAGCCCCGAGAGCTCGTGGGAAAGCCGAGACCCCCCCCACCAGGCTATGGGGAGAAGGGTGTCCCCAAGACGGCCTGGGGGGGCGTCCCAACACCCCGCGGCCCCGCCGACTGTACCTCATACTCCAGGGCGAGGTCCGTGTGGTCATCAATGTCCACCTTGGCCATCACCACCTTCCCCCGAAGCTTGGCCACCATCTTCTCCAGCCGCGGGCCCAGGATCTTACAGGGGCCACACCACCTGGGGGGCGGGGGTGGGGTGTGTGTCCAGTCACTCGGTGCTCATCGCTCCGGGCCCTGTCCCTGGTGCCTCCTCGTGACCCCCTCCTGGAGGGCCCCTCTGCCCCCCGGTATCTCTGTGTCCCGTGTTTGAATATTAACCCGCCTCGGGGACGTGCTGGACGCAATGACGCTGCAACCAGGGTCACCACGGGCCCTGGACTTTATAAACGTGGGTCACGGGCTGGACTGACGGCACAGCGGGGAGGAAACTGGCCTCCAACGTGGCCAACCCGAGTTCGATCGCCAGCATCTGATATGGTCCCCCGGGGCCCCGCCGGGAGAGATTCCTGAACACCACGGGGTGTGGCCCCAAATTTAAAACCAAAAACCAAAAACCAAAAAAAGCAAAAACAAAAAACAAACAAAAAAAACAAACCCGCGGATGTGGGCGAGCTTTAGTTTGGGGACAGCACAGGGGTCAAGGCTGTGGCACATGTCCCTGGCTTGGTGCCCAGGAGCACGTGGGCGCCTGCGCACGTCTGTGTTGCCTCAGAGCTTCCCGGCTGAGCGTCACTGAGAGTGCACCCCAGGGCCCTGAGCACTGCTTGGGAGTACCCCCCCCCCCGAAATCCATTCAGAGGGCCAAAGAAATAGTAAAGGGCGAGGCCCTTGCCTTGCCTGCAGCCTACATGGTTCAATCCCTGACACCCCAGTGTCCCCCACCCCTGAGCACAGAGCCAGGAGTTAAGTCCTGAGCACTGCCAGATGTGGCACAAAAACTGAACAAACGAACAAACAAACAAAAAACTGGATTTGGTAAGGCCTAAAAAAAAAAAATTTTTTTTTTTGGCTTTTTGGGTCACACCCGGCGATGCTCAGGGGTTCCTCCTGGCTCATGCACTCAGGAATCACTCTGGTGGTGCACGGGGGACCCTATGGGATGCTGGGAATCGAACCCGGGTCGGCTGCCTGCAAGGCAAACGCCCTCCCCGCTGTGCTATCGCTCCAGCCCCAGGTCCCAGAATTTACAGCAGCACAGAGGGGGCTTCTCCAGGAGTCCTTCTCACCCCGCACCCAGCGTGGTCCCTGCGTGAGGGCAGGTGCGACCCTTGGGGCAGGGGGTCATCGCAGGCAGCAGGCACCCGGCACCCAGCGCAGTGGCAGGCCGGCTCGGCCAGCTCATACCCGGCTTCGCAGCTGCACCCCAGCTGCTGGCCACTCCGGAGGGTTCCCTGGACCAGAAGGGGCAGGAAGGACACGGCTACTATCACACTTGGCCTTTCGGGTCCCTTCCCCATTCAGAGATTTCACGTGTGTGAACTACACGCGCAGGTGCTCGGGGATCGCTCCTGGCAGTGCTCAGGGGAGCCCTACGGGGTGCTGGGATAGAGCCCAGCTCAGCCTGCTGCAAGGCCAGCAGCCCACCCGCGATCCTACCCTCAGCCACCGTTCAGAGGTTGCTAAACACCCCGGAGCCCACTGGCTTAAGGTCTTGTGTCTGACAAAAGAGGGAGCCCAGGTCCCCTGAAGGCCTCCGGACAGGGCGGACGGTTGGGGCTGTTCCACAGGCCTCACCCCAACCTCAGCGCACACCCTCCTTCCGGTCACTGAGTTCTCAGGGCTCTGTCCAGCGGCTTTACGGCCGGGCTCCAAAGGCTGCAGGCCGGGCAGATGAAAGCCACGGGTGCCGGAGCGTCCAGACAAACGGCTCCCTCTGCCAGCTGGGGCACCACCAGTGGGGTGCGCTGATAACCTCCCGCCAGCCGGGCCCCGTCGTGCCGGCAAGATGTTAAAATGAAATCAGCTTATCTGCAGGCCTGGAAGCAGCAGGCACCCACAGCCAGATGCTAGCGTCTCCATGGCGAGCCTTGTTGTTCCTGTTTTGGGCATATTGAATATGCCACGGGGAGCTTGCCAGGCTCTGCCGTGCGGGCGGGATACTCTTGGTGGCTTGCTGGGCTCTCCGAGAGGGACGGAGGAATCGAACCTGAGTCAGCTGTGAGCAAGGCAAACACCCTACCCTACCCACTGTGCTGTGCTATGGCTCCAGTCCAGGCTACTAAATAAAGATGCTAATAAGACAGGGCCTGCTTGGGGCTAAGCTCAAGATGCCTCTGGGCCAATCGGGTGGAGAGATGCAAATCCCACAGGCAGCAAAGATGCCTCTGGGCCAATCGGATGGTGGGACACAGACCCACTGTGGTTACCCCCCAAGAGTTCCTAGACAGGTGGTGCTCTGGGCTTACTCCTGGCAGTGCTAGGGGAGCATATGAGAAGGAGGGATTGGCCATGTGGCCTGTCCGCTGTGCTATCGCCCCCGCCCCCACACCCGATCCCTGAGGGTGGAGATGGAGCATCATCCGTCTTGGTCCCCCATCACATAGCCTCAGACAGGGAATATAGCAGATGAACAGGAGACGCCACGGTTATCTGCCGACCCCCAGGACTCACTGTGCATGGAAATCGACCACCACGGGGGTCTCACTGTTGACTACGCGGTCCTGAAAGTCAGGTCCATCCTGGATGTTGAAGGTTGTCGGGCAGGCTCGGGTGGTGAATAGGGACCGGGCGGGGCCGGGCCCCACCGCCAGGCTGTCGGGAAGGTGCCGCGGGGCCTGCGAGGCCCTGGGAGCGAGGGGTGCTAAGCGGCCATGGGAGGGCTTCGGGGAGAGAAGGGAGGCCAGACACCTCCGCAGGAGCAGACGTTGAGCCATCTGTGGGGGCAGAGGCAGAAAGATCAGGGGGAGGGCCGAGAGACAGTACCGGGGGGAGGGTGCTTGCCTTGCTTGTGGCTGACCGGGGTTCCATCCCCGGCACCCCGCACAGCACCTGTGCCTTAAAGGAGTGATCCCTGAGCCCGGACCCAGGAATAAACCCTTTCAGGGCACTGCCAGTGTGGCCCAGAAAGGGAAGGAAGACAAAACGGTAGGAAAGAAAGAAGGGAGGGCTGGAGCGATAGCACAGCAGGTAGGGCTTTTGCCTTGCACGTGGCCAACCCAGGTTCGAATCCCAGCATCCTATATGGTCCCCTGAGCACTGCCAGGGGTAATTCCTGAGTGCAGAGCCAGGAGTGACCCCTGTGCATCGTTGGGTGTGACCCAAAGAAGGGAGGGAGGGAGAGAGAGCTGGAGCGATAGCACAGCGGGTAGGGTGTTTGCCTTGCATGCGGCCGACCCAGGTTCAATTCCCAGCATCCCATATGGTCCCCCAAGCACCGCCAGGAGTAACCCCTGAGCATCGTCGGGTGTGACCCAAAAAGCAAAAAAAAAAAAAAAGGGAGGGATGGAGGAAAAAGGGAAGGAAGGAAGAAAGAAAGAAAGGAAGAAAGGAAAGAAGGAAGAAAGGAAGGAAGAAATGAAAGAAGTAAGGAAGGAAGAAAGGAAAGAAGGAAGAAAGGAAGGAAGAAATGAAAGAAGTAAGGAAGGAAGAAAGGAAGGGAGGAAAGAAGAGGAAGGAAAGAAGGAAGGAAGGAAGGAAGGAAGGAAGGAAGGAAGGAAGGAAGGAAGGAAAGGAGGGAGGGAGGAAGGGAGGGAGGGAGGGAAGGAAGAAGGAGAAAAGGAACAAAATAAGTTCGCACAGCAGAACAAGTAAGCAGCTTGGGAGCAAAGACAGATGAGGCTGCAAGGTTCAAGGTTGGCAGAAACACGCAAGGAGACTTTTGGAGATGAGGGAGGGAGGAGGTCAGAGGGGAGAGGGAAGAAGCCCACGGGCTGCAAAACTGGGCTGACAACCGAAGGCGCTCAGGACCCAGGGGACGGCCGGAGGCTTACGAGCCGGGGCCTTCAGTCCCGCCGGCCAGTCCCGATTCCCGAGCACCGAGCACCGCTGGGTCCCGTCCCGAGTGGGCCGCGCGGCTCCCCAGTTGTGACACACCCCAGCCAGGGAGCGGGCCGGTCACGTGGGTCCCGGGCCGCCCGCGAAAGCGCGCGGCGGTCCCTCTTCTTAGCGTGCTCCGGGGAAACGCGACCTGTCAACCACCCCGGGGGGCAACCAGAGGCACGGGGGGCAGGAGCGCGGGGATCTCGACACGAGGGGGCGTGATGCGCAAGGAGCGGGGGCACCGCGGCCACCTGGGACCCAGGGGCCCGAGGGGCAGGTCCCGCCCGCCCCGCCCGGCGCCCCCGCCGCTGGCCGGAGGCAGGCCAGGCAGGAAGGCGCCTGCCCGCCGCACGTCTCGGCCGCGACAGCAGCCCGAGCCATGCCCACGGACGCCTTACCTCCCGGCCGCGCGAGCGAGCGACGCAGAGCCCGGCCCTCCCGGCCAGTCAAGGGCACTCGCGGCGTCACTTCCTGGGGGTGGGCCTTAGCGTCCCGTCCAGGCATTGGCAACCTGGGGAGAGTCGCTCCGCCCCCTGAGGGGGCGGGGAGGATCTTCCGCCAATGGGAAGGCTGAGAGAAGACCGCGAAGGGGCGGGGCCTCCCTAAGGAACCGGAAGAGAGGGCGGCCCCCCGGCGGAGAGACGCGTTCATTGGGCGTTCGTTGGGAGGCGGGACTGCCAGAGAGGCGGGCCCCGGAGTGTCACCGGAAGTGAAGCGGTAAGGAGGCGGGGCTTCGCAATTTGCACGCGCTGGTGGCTTAGTAGGTCAACTCCTCCGCTCGCCCCGAGCCCTCCCGCTCTCTGAAGCCTCCTAGAGCTGCTGAAGGTTTGGCCTTTGTTGGAATAAGGAGGCAGAGCTCTTCGAAAATGTGATGCTGGGGCTGGAGATTGTACAGCGGAGAGGGCGTTTGCCGATCTGGGTTCGATCTCCTGCGTTGCATATCACCGCCAGGCGTGATCCCTGAGTGCAGAGCCAGGGGTAAACACTGAGTATCACTGGGTGTGGCAAAAAAAAAAAAAAAAGCACACCAGTGTGGTCCTTCCGCAGGGAACTTCAGCTTCCCCAATAGGTGAGAGTGACAGCTGAGACTGTACTCATGGGGCCATCATTCTTGTCTCCTTGGAGTCGCTGGGGAGCTGAACGCCATACACTCGCACCCAAGCCCCTTCCCCACTGCCAGCCACACCACCACGTTCTCCTGGTGATACCTGGAGGTATGGCCCTTGAGGTTCCAGGTAAAGCTTTACCTGGCTGGCTCTGGCCTTCCTTTCCCACCACCTCTGTCGTGGATGGAAGGGGTCTGGATGCCTGCTGTCTCAGGCTGGTGACAGCCACCGGTTGACTACCCTGTACTCTAGGTCTGCCATTATGACCCCTTCTGGCTTCTTAGCTCTGCGGCTGTATCCATCAGTGCCTCTTTGAAATGCTTCTCTTTCGTCCCTTGTAGAATTGTTCCTGAATCTGACATCCAGGGGGTCTGCAGCCAGAAAGCCGGTACCTGAGAGATGAGGGTTAGTGTGAGAAAAGCATGCCTAGAGCTGTATGCTTTGCCTGCAGGAGCCCTGGGTTCAATCCTGCACTTCATACTCCCCTGAGCACTGCCAGGAGTGAGTCCCGAGTAACTATTTGGAAGCAACCCCCCAAGCACCACTGGATCAAAAGAAAATGGATTTATTCAGGGGCTGGTAATCTGAGAAGTGGTGGAATTATTGTTGCCACTTGCCCCCAAATAATCTCAGGGGTCATTTCTAGTGGGCTTGGAGAAACAAACAGGGATCTAACGTGGGTCTGCTGCATGCAAGGCAGACACCCTCCCCACTGTACTATAGCTACAGCTCTGCAGTGGGTCTCTAACCGTGGGTCATGGCTGAAGAGTGTGAAAGTGGCCCTTTCTTTTGTTTTTTGACTTTTTGGGTCACACCCGGCAATGCGCAGGGGTTACTCCCGGCTTTGCACTCAGGAATTACTCCTGGCAGTGTTCAGGGGACCCTATGGGATGCTGGGAATCGTGCAAGGCAAACGCCCTACCCGCTGTGCTATCACTCCAGCCCCGACCCTTTCTTTTGAAGAAAGTGCGAGCCCCTGGTGCTGTTCTGAGCATCTTCCATGTATTCATTCATCCCATCATTCTACAAGCCTGTGAGATCGGTCTCATTGCAGATGGGGAAACTGAGGCACAGAGGTTAAGCAGTTCATCTGAGGCCACCCAGACAGCAGGAGGTGGATGCTCCGGGGTTATTTTGCCTTTTGCACGGATCTGGCTTGATTCTAAAGTCCTGCCTCCCCCAGAGACCAGTCAGTGGAATCTAAGCACCTAGAGGAGCAAAACCCCTGCTAGGAAGGGGTAGGCAGGCAGCAGGGGTCTCGGCTGCGTCTATATGCACAAGCCTCCACCAGGTGGCAATGTGGTTCCCCGCGGAAACAGCTTCACCTTGGGGCTCAGGCTCCTTGTCTACAGAAGGGATCTCTGCAGGGGACGGGGCTGGAGGGAGGCGCCCCAAGAATAAAGGGTGGCTCGGGTGATCAGGGCGGGAGCGCAGCTGGAGAGTGCTGGCTTTGCCTGTGCTCCTGCGTTCCTTCTGTTCTTCCCAGGACTGCAGTTCAAAAAATAATATAAATGGGCAGTGGGGCCAGAGGCATAGAGAGCACAGCGGGGAAGGTGCTTGCCTTTGCAAGCAGTCGACCTGGATCGGATCTCCAGCACCATATATGGTTCCCAGTCCCTGCCCCGCCAGTATGAACCCTGAGCACGGTGGGGGGGGGTCGGGGGGAGGAGAGATAGAGAGACAGAGGACAGAGAGACAGAAACAGAGACAGAGAGACAGAAACAGAGAAAGACAGAGAGAGATATGAAGGGCCACAGTCTAAAGTGATAGTGGGTCCCACCCAAGGTCCCACCCAGTTTCCAGCTTCAGCCTCACAGGTCATTTTTTTTTTAATTTTTTAATTTTGTGTATGATGGTGGATGTTTTTCTAACGTCGAAGAACAACTAAAACTATGCCTTGAGTTTTGCAATCCGCGAAGGTGGCATGGTGTGGTTAATGATGATTCACATTCTTTGTTGCCGCCAGCAATTACACAGCCTCTTTCACTCTCTATTTCTTCTGTTCCCGGTTCGATTCTTCCATCCCTCTCGGAGAGCCTGGCAAGCTACCGAGAGTATCCCACCGGCACAGCAGAGCCTGGCAAGCTCCCCATGGCGTATTCAATATGCCAAAAACAGGAACAGCAAGTCTCACAATGGAGACGTTACTGGTGCCCGCTCGAACAAATTGATGATCAACGGGATGTCAGGGGGCTGGGAAGCAGCGCTCAGGAGACCCTGCAGGGGGTAGCACAGGCAGAACTTCCCCTCAGCCCTTGAGCCCTTTCAGAACAGAAAGGTTTGGGGCTGGAGCGATAGCACAGCGGGTAGGACATTTGTCTTGCACGTGGCTGCCCCGGGTTCGATTCCCAGCATCCCATATGGGTCCCCCGAGCACTGCCAGGGGTAATTCCTGAGTGCAGAGCCAGGAGTAACCCCTGTGCATCGCTGGGTGTGACCCAAATAGTTTGGGGGGAGGGGGGGAGAAAGGTTTGACTCTTTCCTCCTTGCCACTCAGGACAATTCTTCCTCCCAGGAGCACAAATCAGGGACATGCTGGCTGTGAGCTGGGCTTGGAGAGGGGGCACGAGCCGGCCCTCGCTGCCTGCCTGGGGGCTGGAGGGGCTGGTATGGACGGGGGTGGGGGGGGCACCCTGGCAGCTCAGATGCCCTGGGCGGGGCAGAGCCTGCAGCTGCTGAGGTTGAAGGGAAACAAAGGCTTTCTCTTCCGCAAATCTCTTGAGCCCTCTCCCCCTCGGGCAGCTGGGCGGTGGGAAAATGAGCCCTGGACCCGGAACTGAAACCAGGCCTTCACCAGGCTGAGTGAGTGCGGGGTGAGCCTGGCGCCCCCACCGTGGAGCCGTTCCTGGGATGCTCTGGGGGAAGGTGGATGGATGGGGCAACCCGTCAGGAGGCGGGGATGAGACGGTAACAATAAAATCTGCCCTTTTAAATGAAGGGCCCACGTGGCCAACCTGGGTCCGATCCCCAGCATCCCCTAGGGTCCCCGGAGCACTGCCGGGAGTAATTCCTGAGTGCAGAGCCAGGAGGAACCCCTGAGCGTCTCTGGGTGGGATCCACTGTAGCACTGTAGCACTGTCATCCTGTTGTTCATCGATTTGCTTGAGTGGGTGCCAGTAACGTCTCCATTGTGAGACTTGATGTTACTTTTGTTTTTTTTTTTTGCTTTTTGGGTCACACCTGGTGATGCACAGGGGTCACTTCCTGGCTCTGCACCCAGGAATTACTCAGGAATTACTCCTGGTGGTGCTCAGGGACCATATGGGATGCTGGGAATCGAACCTGGGTCAGCCACTTATAAGGCAAATGCCCTACCCACTGTGCTATTGCTCCAGCCCCGATGTTACTGTTTTTGGCATATCGAATACGCCACAGGGAGCTTGCCAGGCTCTGCGGTGCGGGTGGGATACTCTCAGTAGCTTGCCGGGCTCTCCGAGAGGGACGGAGGAATTGAACCTGGGTCGGCCTCGTGCAAGGCAAATGCCCCACCTGCTGTGCTATCTAATACCAAGAAAGGAAAGCTGTAAATAAAGTAAATTTCTATACATATTATTTTTCTTCTTCATCCAGTTTTAAGACTTTTCTTTTAGTCGCAGTTCTTTGGGTGGGACGCAGAAAGAAAAAAATTATTTAAAAAAAAAATAAAGTGTAGATTTGCATACACAACTGAAGCTGCGGTTCAACCCCTGACACCACACGGTGTGAGCCCAGGACACTGGGGGACCAAACCAAGGTCAACCAAATGCCAGGCAAGAACCTTAGTTCCTGTCATCTCTCTCTGTCCCTTTTTTTTTTTTTTTTTTGCTTTTTGGGTCACACCCAGTAATGCACAGAGGTTCCTCCTGGCTCTGCACTCAGGAACTACCCCTGGCGGTGCTCAGGGGACCATATGAGATGCTGGGAATCGAACCTGGGTCGGCCGCATGCAAGGCAAACGCCCTACCCACTGTGTTATTGCTCCAGCCCCTCTCTGTCTCTTTTCAACTTTGCATTCTTCGTCTGCTTTATTTTGGTCACACTTGGTGGTACTTAGGACTTAGTCATGGCTCTGGGCTCGGGGGACCATATGGGGTGCTGGGGATCCAACCCTGGTCAGTTGCAGGACATGCAAAGGCCCTACCTGCTGTACTATTGTCCTGGCCCTTTTTTCAGGATTTTAAAAAGAAGTTTCTGGGGCTGGATCGATAGCACAGCAGGTAGGGCATTTGCCTTGCATGCGGCCGACCCGGGTTCGATTCCCAGCATCCCATATGGTTCCCTGAGCACCACCAGGGGTAATTAATTCCTGAGTGCAGAGTCAGGAGTGACCCTTGTGAATTGACAGGTGTGACGCCCCCCCCCCAAAAAAAAAAGAAGTTTTGGGTTTGGAGACAAGAGCTAGTAAGGCTCTTGCCTTGCACACGGCCAACCTGGGTTCTATTTCCAGCACCTTCCATGGTGCCCTGAGCCCCACCCAGCTAGGAGCAAATAAGCTTCTGCCAGGACAGGAGACAGCCCCTGTCTCTTTCTGAGGATTACAATGATGGAGTAAAAGATATATACATACGTCTCAGGGAGCCCGGCAAGCTACCGAGAGTATCCCGCCTGCACGGCAGAGCCTGGCAAGCTCCCCGTGGCATATTCAGTATGCCAGAAACAGTAACGATAGGTCTCATTCCCCTGACTCTGAAAGAGCCTCCAATCGTTGGGAAAGATGAGTAAGGAGAGGCTGCTAAAATCTCAGGGCTGAGTGTGATAGAGACGTTACTGGTGCCCGCTTGAATCAATCTGCCAACAATGGGATGACAGTGATACAGTCATGGTGATGGAGAAGGCGCTGTGGGCGGGGCTTGGAGGCAGATGCTCCAGCTTCCTCCCCGCCCTGCCTCCCGCTGCTCGCTCGGCTGGCCCAAGGCTGGGGGCTGGGTGCCGTGAGCCCCTCTGGAGGGTGCCCTGTGGGGGATGCTGTCAACCTTCTCCACGCCTTTCTGAAACCATCCGCACTTCTGCTTTTTGAGGTTTCAGACCTGTGTGAGCCCAAGTCACCCATAACCCGGGGCTTACGTGATGGAGAGTGAGGAAGGGGGCGTGCTGGCTGCTCTCACTGGGGACCCCCGGGGGGGAGCGGGGACGACCTTGCCACTGGCTTCCTGTGGAGGCTTCCAACTTCAGCTGGTCCTCCCCCAGATGTGCTCTGGGCTAACTCCTGGCTCTGTGCTCAGGAGTCACTTCTGGCGGAGCTCAGGGGGACCAATGGGGCCCAGGGAGCAAATCTGGTTTGTCTGGGTGCAAGGCAAATGCCTCCCCTGCTGTACTATTATTTATTTATTTATTTATTTATTTTTGCTTTTTGGGTCACACCCGGCGATGCACAGGGATTACTCCTGGCTCATGCACTCAGGAATCACTCCTGGCAGTGCTCAGGGGACCCTATGGGATGCTGGGAATCGAACCTGAGGCAGCCGCGTGCAAGGCAAACTCCCTCCCCATTGTGCTATATCACTCCAGCCCACCCTGCTGTACTATTACTCGGGCTCCCCAAATGGATTTTTAGCAAGTGTTTTTGCATTGTTTGCAAAAGGCAAGTGCTCTGTGGTTGAGCTATATCCCCTCCCCCCTGTAAAAAACGTATTGAAGGGCTGGAGCGATCGCACCGCAGGTAGTGTGTTTGCATTGCACACGGTTCACCCAGTTAGTTCAGGGCATCCCGTATGGTGCACAGTCCTCCGAGCAGCGCCAAGAGCGACTCCTGAGTGCAGAGTCAGGAGAATAAGCCCTGAGTTTCACTGGGTGTGGCTCAAAACCAAAAACAAAGCAAAACAAAAATTGAAGTGTGTAGGAGGAAATAGTCTAAACAGATTTATTTCCATTTCCAAACTGCTAACCCCCGTCCAACACTAGGCAGCAACGCAGTCCTATGCCATCTTTCCCGCGGGCCTTCCTCATCCACACCCCCCACCCCAGGCCTGTTGTTCCTGGACTGGCCCTTTTGCCCCAGTAACTTAGAGGGCACGGAGGAAATCCGGCCTCGGCGAGAAGGGGAACTGGGTTTGTCTGGTGAGAAGAAGAGACAGGCCAAAGGGCTCCAAAGCAGGCGCCCAGGGTAGCAAGCCAAAAACGCAGAAAGAGGCTGGAGTGATAGCACAGCGGGGAGGGTGTTTACCTTGCACTCGGCCAACCCAGGTTCAATCCCCGGCATCACATTTGGTCCCCCCCAAGCACCGCCAGGAGTAATTCCTGAGTGCAGAGCCAGGAGGAACCTCTGAGCATTGCTGGGTGTGATGCAAAAAACCCCAAAATAAACAAAAGGCAGAAAGACAGTTTGCAGCAGACACCAGAGTCTCTGAGAACCGGATTCTGCAAATGGGACCTGCGAGGAGGGAAGTCCGGGGGTCTGGGCCTTGTGATAAAGTGGCAACAATCTTTTTTTTGGGGGGGTCACACCCGGTGATACACAGGGGTTCCTCCTGGCTCATGTACTCAGGAATTACTCCTGGCGGTGCTCGGGGGACCCTATGGGATGCTGGGAATCGAACCCGGGTTGGCCGAGTGCAAGGCAAACGCCCTCCCCGCTGTGCTATGGCTCCGGCCTCAAGCAGCCACAGTCTTGGCTGGAGCAAAGGCTGCTTTGCTGTCGGCAGCTGGCACAGGGCAGGCAAGGAGGCGCGTGTCCTCTGAGACCCCGACAGCCACAGGGACATCAGTGGACATCCCGGGTCTAGGCACCCCGTTCCCCGCAGTGGCAGCCTTTCTTGCCTCGGGCACTGGCGCCTGGATGGGCCTCACGTGGCTGTGTGGACCCAGCCCCGACCATCAAGGTCTTTCTTGTTGACAAAGGCCTGGGAAGGCTGAAAATGACGTCGCCGGGCTGAGAGCACTTGAAACGCTGAACCCAGCCAGGCCCCTGGACTCAGGGACGCTTGCCGGGACTTCAGACAGGGCCGGAGAAGGGCTGTGGTACTGGTATTGAGGCTCCTCAAATTTATTTATTTTTTTTTAATTGAATCACCGTGAGATACAGTTACACAGCTTTCATGTTTGAGATTCAGTCACACAGTGATCGAACACCCATCCCTCCAACCAGTGCGTATTTTCCACCACCAACGTCCCCAGGATTCCGCCCATCCCAGTCCTCACCCTGCCTCTAGGGCAGACAAATTTCCCCCAATACTTTTTCTTTTACTTTTGGGCATTCTATTTTGCTCAAATTTTTCCCCACCACCATTCAAGCCCGCCTGCCAGGGGCAGATGCTAGATAACTTGTTTCCCAATTGCTCATTTTGAATATCATGAGAGGTCATGTGGCCACAAAAGCGGCCACGTGCTCCTGGAATTCTAACATTTATAAATGGGTGGGTTCCAGAGGCATCTCTGTAGGGCACGGATCCATTCTGGGATTCAACTGGGAGTCTCTGGACCAGGGCTGTCGGTGCGCTAGGATGGCACCCGGTGGCAAATGGTGGGTGTGACTGCCAGGGTGCCCAGCGGGTGGGGAGCCGGGGAGAGGCAGCCCGACTCTCCTGCCGCCGTGCAGCCCGGAGACTCAGTCCTGGCACCCGCATACCCGGGTCTTGCTTGCGGAAGCTCTTGGTCACCAGGACTCCATCCGGAGGGGGCAGGGGGGCTGCACCTGCTCCGTCTGGGGTGCCCCCGTGAAACTGGCTCGGTGTGGGTCGGATGCATTTCTGTGTAAGGCTCTGCCACCACTCACTCATCCTGGTGGGCTGGGCGGAGCCAGAGCCACGGTCCTGCGTGGAAGGCATCTATCTGCCTTGTACGCGGTTGACCCGGGTTCGATCCCCAGCATCCTGTAGCGTCCTTCAAGTGCCACCAGGAGCGATTCCTGAGGGCAGAGCCCGGGGTGAGTCCTGAGGGCTGCTGGCCATGGCTCCCCCCCACAACAACACAAAGTACCTGCTGGTTGGCGCCCAGAGCTGGCTCGAGGGGTGGAGCCCACGGCCGGGGTGGGGGAGGGGAGGCGCTCTGGGCTTGTTCCTGGAACCTCGGGGGTATCTGAGCACCACATGCCCACACTCCATCAGCTGCATGGGCCACGCGTGGCACTGAGACCCGACTGTGCAGATTTGGTGCAAGAATCCCCCCTCCCCCCATCACCACCGGACAACAGTGCGTGGGGCTGCTTGCTGCCCACACCAGATGCCAGCCCAGAGGAGGCTGGGAAAGAGGTACAGGGGGGAAAAAAGCACAGAAAACCTGTGGTGGGGGGGGATCAGCACAGACGGGGTGCACGGAGGCAGCTGTCTGGGTCCAGCAGGGGGAGTCGGGTGGGCAGGCCTGGGCTCTGGGCACGGGAGCAGGGTATGAGCAGGAGCTGGAGATACCTCTGGGCCTGGGGACCCTCCACCTCGCTGACTTCCCTTGAGGGGGGGGGCAGACGTGGCCCTGCGCCCCTCCCCCTTCTGATACCGAGGGAGATGCTCCGTGGTGGGCAGGCAGGCGGGACCCCCGAAGACCCCGGCCTCTCTGGAGAAGGGGGGGCTGGAGTGCTGGGCAGCTGCCCCCGGAACTGAGACTGCCTGGCAATGCCCAGCTACATCTTGGGCGGAGCCCAGGCCAGGTGGGAGAAGCGACTTCCGGCTGGCACAGCTGCTGCTGTGCCCAGCTCGAGGGCACCCCAAGCTCCAAGCTGGGCGGGCGCAGGTGTGGTCGCAGACCCCGGGGTCGGGGGAGGGCGGGCAGCCCACCTGCTACAGCTCCTCCCTGTGGCTCTCGTGGGGGGACTCAGGGGCAGTGGCAGCCCCCAGGGGCCGCTGAGCTGGCCCACGGCGGCCCGGCCACCACCTGGCCTTCCCCAGGAGCCCGCTGTCTGCTCGCCGCTGCCGGAGGCGCTCCGTGCCCACGAGCCCCCGTGCCTGGAGGTAGCCCTGCTGGCAGAAGGGTGGCAGCTTCCGCTGGGTGAGGGCGAAGACGAAACAGGAATCTAGACCAAGCAAAGGAGAGCAGTGAGCGGGCACGGCTGGGGAGGAACCCAGAGCTTTTTGTTTGTTTGTTTCTGTTTTTTTTGTTTGTTTTTTTGCTTTTTGGGTCCCACCCGGCGATGCTCAGGGGTCACTCCTGGCTCTGCACTCAGGAATTGCTCCTGGCGGGGCTCAGGGGACCCTATGGGATGCTGGGAATCGAACCCGGGTCGGCTGTGTGCAAGGCAAACGCCCTCCCCTCTGTGTAATTATCACTCCAGCCCCCGGATAACAATTTTTTTTTCTTTTTGGGTCACACCTGGTGATGCTCAGGGGTGACTCCTGGCTCTGCACTCAGGAATGACTCCTGGTGGTGCTCGGGTGGGGGCCATCTGGGATGCTGGGAATTGAACCCAGGTTGGCCGCGTGCAAAGCAAACGCCCTACCCGCTGTGCTATCTCTCCAGCCCCTATTTTGCTTCTTAAAAAAAAATATTACAGAGCAGGTGGCCAGAGCTGGTGGATGCCGCAGCAGGAACTCAGGGCATGGCTGATCTGTCAGAGGGCAGTTGGGGACACTCAGGGGGAGAAACGAAACCACCCTAGGGTTGTCCTTCCTTCTGGGGACACGGGATGAGGGAAACTATCACTGTAGGCCAAGTGCAGCAGACAGGACGCTTGCTTGACAAGTGGCTGACCTGGATTCGATCCCCAGCAACCCATAGGGTCTCCCAGCACTGCCAGGAGTGACCCCTGATTGCAGAGCCAGGGATAAGCCCTGAGCATTGCTGGTGTGGCCCCCAAAACCCCCCAAAAAATAAAAACAGAAGATGACTTGGAAATAAATGAGAAAGAGCACTGCAATCAGTGTTCCTGGGAACATCTGGTCAACCCGCAGCAGAAACCCGATTCCCGGGTCTGACGCCTGGCTGGACATTGAGACCAGTCCAGGGGGCCAGGCCACCACCTGGTCTTCCTGCAGCCCCCCAGCCCGTGTGGCCCCCGGGATGGATCACCTGCATAGAAGCTTCGCAGATCCGTGTCCAGGCAGTTCTCCAGGAAGCGCCGCAGGGGCAGGATGTGACCCACGGGGGCCGTCCAGTCCGTCAGGAAGTCCTCCACGATGTGGTGGATGGCCGCGGGCCGGGGCAGCGGCCACTCCGCGGGCCGGAACCTCACCTCCTGCTCTGGGGGACCCACACAGAGCCGAGTCAGGCCCGGGAGGGGGCGCTCCCCCAGCAGGGCCCGGTTCCCACGCCTCCCTCCCCGCACCCCTGCACGGTGGTCTCGGCCCCAAAGTCAGGCAGCTGGATGCTCGGACACCAGGCAGCAGCCAGGCTCAGCCCATGCGGGACAAGCTCTCTGATCTCCCTCTGCTGGGTCGAGATTCCCGCCCTGCAGGGAGGACCCTGGCGTGTGCTGAGACCCTCGAGCTCAGTATCGGCTGCCTCCAAGCTGGTCATTCCAGGGAATTCTGGGGGTGCACATTCGAGTCCCCCTACCCGCCCCCCCCGGCATGGACGCCCTCTTCAGGGGGCCCAGCGAGACGCCATCGCCCTCCTGGGCATCTCAGGTGGTGGCCCAGGGCCCCGTCCACAGCCGGGCCGCGTGCTTGCACCTGACCGTGACACAGACCCCGGCTGGTCCCTTCCTTGGCCCCGCCCCGCTCCCCCCCACACCGTGATGGAGGCTCCTGCTCTCAGTGGCCCTGGACAGGAGGATGTGGACGGAGGCTTGGAGATGGGCTGCACGATTAGGGAGGAGCCACGTCTCCCTGCTGGCCACTCCTCCAACTAGCCCTTCCCACGCACCTTGCAATAGGCCAAGACACTGCAGCTCTTCCGCTGTGGCCTGCCCAGGTGAGGTGGGGCTCGAACCCAGGGGACCTCGCAACTCTGGGACTGGCTGCCCCATGGTGGTCAGTGGACAGGGTGGATGCCCCCCAATCCCAGCCCACCCGGGGCCCCACTGAGGGCTGAGTGTCACGTGGGGGGGGTGAACGGTGCCCTGTTTTTTTTTTTTTTGCTTTTTGGGTCACACCCGGCGATGCACAGGGGTCACTCCTGGCTCTGCACTCAGGAATTACCCCTGGCGGTGCTCAGAGGACCATATGGGATGCTGGGATTCGAACCCGGGTCGGCCGCGTGCAAGGCAAATGCCCTACCCGCTGTGCTATCGATCCAGCCCCCAACGGTGCCCCGTGTGCCGAGGGCGGGGGCCCGGGGCGGCTGGCTCACCGGTGGGCAGGTGCCGGTAGTAGTAGATGACGGGGTGCAGGAAGTTGGACTGCCAGGCGTCCTGGGTGTGCCCCACCGAGCGGTCGGGGAAGAAGACGTCCTTGTCGGGCCCCGAGAAGTTGCGGCCGTACTCCAGGACGATGACCAGGAGCCCGTGCGGGGCCCGCCGGCCCGTGAGCGACTCCAGCTGTGCCAGCATCTGCATGGGGAACTCCTCCAGGTACTCGAACTCGGTGGCATTCCTGGGTGCAAAGGGCACGCAGACAGACGTGTGTGTGTGTGTGTGTGTGTGTGTGTGTGTGTGTGTGTGTATGTGTGTTGGGGGGAGGACCTGGAGGGGCACATGAGCTCCCGGGGGAGCCGCCCACAGCCCACCTGACTGGCCAGAAGCCCAGGAGGTGGGCTGGAGCGATAGCACAGCGGGGAGGGTGTTTGCTTTGCACGCGGCCGACCCGGGTTCGATTCCCAGCATCCCATAGGGTCCCCTGAGCCCTGCCAGGAGTAATTCCTGAGTGCAGAGCCAGGAGTCACCCCTGTGCATCGCCGGGTGTGACCCAAAAAGCAAAAAAAAGGACGCCCAAGAGGGGAGGGTGTTCCAGCCATGTCCACCACTCTGGACCTCACTGCGTGTCCCCCAGTGCTCCCCCCGGGGTTCCCTACTCTTCCCAGGTCCCCCCCACCCCCTGCCAAGGGGAAACCGTGAGTTCTCCCATACCTGGGACAGGAGGGGCAGGTGAGGCGGGACGGGCTACTCACTCCTGCAGCAGGACGATGTCAGCCAGCACCCCAAACATCTGGTAGAGCCCCGACGCCTCGTTCACGCGCCGCAGGATGGCGCTGCAGAGCTGGGTGACGGGGAGCCGGGTGGCCGGCCAGGCCAGGCCGTGGTGGCGGTGCTCCAGGAGCCGGTGCACGGCGCGAGCTGGGCAGAGGGAGGCGGGGGGCTGGCACCCGGGGGCAGGGACCCTCGGCACCCAGCGCTCTCTGGTGATCACTGGCGGAAGCCCACGGCCCAGTGCAGGGTAACACTGGCAAGTCCCGTCTCCCTGGCCACAGGGGGCTGAGGTTCACCAGCGCTCCCGAGGCCGCCACATCCCTCTGTGCTTATCTGCAACGTCCCCCTCTGTGTTGTGCTCCCCCCGCCGGTCATCACCACTTTCCCCTAAGCGGCAGTACCTGTGACTTGTAAGTGAATATTTTGCTTTTCTCTTCTCCTTAGATCCTTTGCATAGGAGCAATGTCTTTTTTTTTTTTTTTTTTTTTTGCTTTTTGGGTCACACCTGGTGATGCACAGGTGTTACTCCTGGCTGTACACTCAGGAATTACTCCTGGCGGTGCTCAGGGGATCATATGGGAATGGAACCCGGGTTGGCTGCATGCAAGGCAAACGTCCTGCCTGCTGTGCTGTTGCTCCAGCCCCATCAATGTCCTTTTTGTATAGACACAGGAAGAGAGTTAATGCTATGCTTCTGTAACTTGGGAGTTAACTGACTCTGAATAATACTCTTGGGGCATCTGTTTTCTCGACTTCAGCCTCAGTTGCCCTTACTTCCTAGTACCCCAAAAGCAGGGTCCTGATGAGGGACTGGATGGACCCAGGGCAAGCTGTGAGCTACCCTGCCATTGAAATGGGCCAGGCCAGAGCACCATAATACATAACTATAAGTTAAGAGCATGGACGTGGACAAATTCTGTCATGATCCAAAAAATAACAACTGGATTAGGATCCTGCTAGGGTTAGGAAAGACTAATCTGGCCTGAGCAATGAAGTCTGAGGTCTATAGTGAGATGCCTCCAGGAGAGCTGCCCTAGAAGCTTAATGTTTCTTCCTGTGTCCATACCAAATGACTAATATTATTAAGGAGTAGAATTAAGATGAATGGGATTAGAGCGATAGCACAGCGGGTAGAGCGTTTGCCTTGCATGCGGTTGACCGGGGTTCTATTCCTCCATCCCTCTCAGAGAGCCCAGCAAGCTACCGAGAGTATCCCGCCCGCACGGCAGAGCCTGGCAAGCACCCTGTGGTGTATTTGATACGCCAAAAACAGTAGCAATGAGTCTCACAATGGAGCCTTTACTGATTCCCGCTTGAGCAAATCGATGAACAACTGGACGATAGTGCAACAGTGCTACAGTTTAAATGGTTGTTGGACTCAGGAAAGGAGAAACGCACCCATAGATTGTATTTCGCCCTTAGGTGGGTCTTCTTGCTGAATGAGAGTTTGTCCTGGAAGAAGCTTCCCCTGAGGGAGGGACCTTACATCCGTTGACTGTATGACCACACCTGTGTGTAATTGCTACCCCAGCCCCCTCATGGATGGGAGCGATAACTGAGGCTGTGAGAGGGAGCAAGCAGGGAACCAACAACAATCCAGAAGGACTGAGGGAGCGGAATCCAAGAGGAAGGATGCAGGGGAGTCGGGGGGAGAAGAATCAGGAGAGGATGGAGATGAGATGGGAATAAACTATAATTGAGACCAACCAGCCTGGCCCTCGTTCCCTCCTTCGTCCACCCATTGCCATCGGCCACCCCGAAGTGGGGGAAGCGGCCTAGAGACCACCGAACGCAGGTGGCAAGAGAGAAAGCTGTGGGTTTTGTATTTCTTTCTTTCTTTTTTTTTATTTTTTGGGGTCACACCCAGCGATGCACAGGGGTCACTCCTGGCTCTGCACTCACGAATTACCCCTGGCGGTGCTCAGGGGACCATATGGGATGCGGGGAATCAAACCCAGGTCAGCAGCATGCTAGGCAAACGCCCTACCCACTGTGCTATCGCTCCAGCCCCATAAGGATCTCTCTCTCTCTTTTTTTTTTTTTTTTTTTTTGCTTTTTGGGTCACACCCGGTGATGCTCAGAGGTTACTCTGGCTCATGCACTCAGGAATTACTCCTGGCGGTGCTCAGGGGAACCATATGGGATGCTGGGGATCGAACCCGGGTCGGCCGTGTGCAAGGCAAACGCCCTCCCCGCTGTGCTATCGCTTCAGCCCCCGTATTTATTTCTTGAATACATAGCCAAGGCTGCCAGCGGGCCCTACGGGCAATGCGGTTGGCAACACGCCACACTCTGTCCCTGTTTTGGGCCCCCCCCCACCCCAGCATCCCTTTGGGGGTGCAGGCAGCCGGAAAGGGCGGGATGAATCCAGAGAGGAGAGGAAAGTGCTGGTGTCCTGTGGGCAGAAGTAGGAAGAGACACGCCTCTGCCTTTGGGGGTGCTGCTGGCTGTGGGACCCTCCCCGCCATCCCCAGGGACGGGGTCTCTCTCTCTCTCTCTCTCTCTCTCTCTCTCTCTCTCTCTCTCTGCTCACCTGTGTACCGGAAGCCGTGGATGAAGCCGCCGGCTGACTTCCGGTAATCCACCGAGTGGCTGGCCGTGCCCAGGACAAAGAGGCCCCGGGTTCCTCGGGACTCGTAGCTGGCTCTGACGAGGGGGTACTTCTTACTGAGCTCACCCTCGGAAGAGAGGCGGAGGGACCTGGGGGCCGAGAGGGGCAGAGAGAACCAACTGCAGGTACCGCTCTCATCCCCCGGGCCCAGCAGGACCACGGTGCCCTCAAGGGACGTGAGGTGGGAGGCTGGGGCGAATGAATGAGGCAGGGGGGTGCTGGCAGAGTCTGTCAATCAAAGGTCCTGGGGCAGTAATATCTAGAGATAGTGACCCACAGGGTGAACCCATCCTCCATTCTTCCTCCTTCCTCCCCCCCTCCCTCCCTTGCTCTCTTCCTTCTTCCTTTCTTCTGGATTTAGGGCTGGCTCCTGGCTCTTTGCTCAGGGATCACTCCTTGCAGGGACTGGGGGACCATGTGGGGTGCTGGGGCTTGAACCTGGGTCAGCCCTGTGCAAGTCCAATGCCCTCCCACCACCTACGATCACCTCTCCGGTCCCGAACTTTCTGGAACTTAGATAGCTCCTAAGCACAAAGCCAGGTATGTCCCCGACCCCAACAAGACACGTGATGGGCCAGAGAGCTGGGTGCTTGCTGGGGTTCGATCTCTGACACAGCATACAGTCCCCTGAACCCCGCCAGGAGTGATTCTAGAGCACAGGGCCAGGAGTAAGCCCTGAGCACCACCAGGTTTGGCCTCTTACCCTGAAACACAAACATGAGAAAATGCCGAGCGGCCAAGACGGTACAAGGGTTCGGCATTACCGTGCATGTGGCCGACTCTGATTTGATGCCAGGTACCCTGGACTCCCGGATACCTGGTGGTGATCCCCTGAGCCCTGCCAGCAGCAACCCCTGAGCCCGGAGCCAGCAGGAGTCTGGGGGCGGGGAACCACCAAATGTGTCCAAACTCCAAAACCAACCAACCCCCCCATCTGAGCTGCAAAGTGGGCCTTGAGGGCTCAGCCCCAGGCCCTCTGCCAACGCATCCTGTTTAGCTGGACCCAGCTCTTCCTGTCGGAGGGTGTCACAAGCCAGGAGGCCCCCGGGACGAGAGGGAGCACTCTTTTTTTTTTTTTTTTTTTTTTTTTTGCTTTTTGGGTCACACCCGGCAATGCTCAGGGGTTACTCTTGGCTCTTCATCAGGAATTACTCCTGGTGGTGCTCAGAGGACCATATGGGATGCTGGGATTTGAACCTGGGTTGGCCGCGTGCAAGGCAAACACCCTACCCACTGTGCTATCGCTCCAGCTCCGAGAGGGAGCACTCTTGAACCGGCACCCAGGAAGTGCCTCAGTTTCCCCTCTGGGGGTGAAGGCATCGGGCAGGGCTGGCTCCGAGACCCCGCTCCGGCCTCCTGGATGCCCCGCCCAACTCACTGGTTGAAAATGGAGAAGTCGAAGTTCCAGCCGAGGCAGCGGATGACGCGGTCGTAGGCGACGCGCAGGGCGAAGTTGTCGCTGTCGTCCTGGGGGAGGGGGACGGCGTCGGCGCTCTGGTTGGCCCCCTCCAGGAAGTAGCGCAGCGTGACGTGGAGCTTGCCGTCGCGGTCCTTGACCAGAGCCAGGTCCCTCAGATCGGACTCCAGGAGGCCGTCCAGGGACTTCAGCTGGTAGGTGTCCAGCAGGCCGTTGTTGATGGCCCTGTCCCCCCAGGGAGAGGTCTGGGTCCCGGACGCTCGCTCGGGTGCGGGCGGCCCCGGGGTGGGGGGGGTGGGGTCGGGACCCACGCAGTGGGGAGGGGCTCCAGGGTGGGCGGCCCCGGGGTGGGGGGTGGGGTCGGGACCCACGCAGCGGGGAGGGGCTCCAGGGTGGGCGGCCCCGGGGTGGGGGGGGTGGGGTCGGGACCCACGCAGCGGGGAGGGGCTCCGGGGTGGGTGGCCCCGGGGTGGGGGGTGGGGTCGGGACCCACGCAGTGGGGAGGGGCTCCGGGGTGGTGGTGGGGGGCGGAGCTTACCTGAGGTCGCCCACGTAGTGTGTGGCCCAGGAGAGGCGGACCCGCGAGCGGCTCAGCATGTGGACGAAGTTGGTGACCCCCAGGATGCTCTCGGCCGTCTCGAAGGCCGAGTTCCCGCGGCCCAGAATCAGCACGTTCTGCCCCACGAAATCCTTGGGGTCCACGGACACAGACTCGTACCCCTCCGTGTGCTCGGAGCCGGGGAAGTCGACCAGGTTGGGGACAGACAAACCGGTGGCGACAAAAAGGACGCTGCAGGGTGGGGACCGAGGGAAGGGGCTTGAGTGGCTCCGAGCCTGGTGCTCCGGGACCCCTGCCAGCCGGTCCAGCCGGCTGCGTCCCGAGGGAAACCAGGACCTCGGTGCCAGGGAGTGCTCAAAGGGCGCGTGGGAGCCTGGGTTCCATCCCCAGCACCGCACGGTCCCCTGAGCACCACTGGGTGGGAACCCTAAAACCAACCCCTTCCTGCCGCCACACAATGGGGCTAGGGAGATAATACAATGGGTGGGGCACTTGCCCTGCACTCCGCAGACTTGGCTTTCATCAAGGGCACCCCATATGGTCCCCTGAGCCGGTGGGGCACTTGCCTTGCACACCGCCAACCAGGGTTTGACCCCTGGTATCCCACGGGTCCCAGATCCCATCCGGAGTGATTCCTGAGCACAGAGCCAGGAGCACTCCCGGGGGTGGGGGAAGAGAACCAAAATAAATAAATAAATAAAAAGATCTTTTTCTCCACTTCTGCCCACGTCCACCTGTCCCCATAACTCCCGTCCACCATCATCTGTCCTATGAAATACTTGGTTTCCCCAGGTGAGCCTCACCCCTGCTTTTTGGGTCACACCTGGTGACGCTCAGGGGTGACTCCTGGCTCTGCGCTTAGGAATTACTTCTGGTGGTGCCGGGGGTTGTTGGGGGGTCCCTATGGGATGCCGGGGATCGAACCCGAGTGCAAGGCAAACACCCTGGGCCCATTGTCCTACTGTCCGGCCCTGCTCCTGGCTCTCTACCTGCACCGGTAGGCCTGGCCCTTCCGGTCAGTCAGGACGAAGTAGTGTCCGTTCCAGGCCGCCCGATCCTTGTCCAGCGCCACGTGGGCGATGTCCGTGTTGAAGAGGACGCGGAGGCCCAGGCGGCGGGCGAAGTCGCCCAGGTAGCGCACCATGTCGCCGGCGTCGGGGAAGTAGGCGTCGGAGTAGCGGGGGAACAGCAGCGCGGGGTCGTGGCTCAGCAGCGAGTTCCAGTCGTGGCGCAGGTTGAACTCGGCGTTGGCCTTGCCCGTGTGGCGCTTGTTGATGCTGATGAGCTTGCGGTGGCGCGGGTAGCGCGTGAAGAAGCTGCCGGGGCTCGAGGCGCGCTCCAGCACCACGTAGTCCCTGCCGGCCCGCTGCAGGAAATAGGCCATCTGCAGCCCCGCGGGCCCCGCGCCCAGCACGCAGTAGTCCCGGGGCGCGCCCGCACCGGCCTCGGCGGGGTGCGGCGACAGAGCCGGGTGCAGGGCGACGGCCAGGAGCAGCCCCGGGGGCCCCCAGAGCGGGGCCGAGGCCGAGAGGCCCATGCTGAGGCCCACCGGACGGGGATGCTCGGGATGCTTGGGACCCGGGAGCGGTGACGGCGGGGGACCAAAAAAAAAAAAAAAAAGCAGCTTTGCGGTGGCCCGCAGCACCCCCCCTGGCCCGGGACGCCTCTGGGCTCAGGGTCCTGCTTCCGTCCTTGCAAGTTCAGATTCGGGACTTGGCTCCTCTTCCATCTCCCGCTGTGCCGCGATCCCCGGGCACGGTGGCAGCTCCTTTAGGGAATGAGGGTGTTTCCCGAGTCCCATCTCGTCTGCAGGGTGCCCACTTCTGCGGCACTTCCCCCAGGCTAGACACCAAGCCCCCCCACGGGGGGTATCTTCTTAGCCACTGCCGATGCCACACTTGGCCCGCACCTGGGGGTGCGGGTCTCTGCGGGCACGTGACCAGGATGTCCCCAGCACACCTGCTCTGCTGCCGCGGCTGCCGCCGCTGCGCGCGCGGGTCTGGCCGCCGTCCTGCCGGCGCGCGTCCTCCGGGAGCCGCTCCCCTCCCGTGTGCGGGGCCCTCGCCCGCCCGCCGGCCGGTCCCTGCGCGGGGATCGGGCGACCCGGGGCTCCCGCGGCGCCCGCCTGTGCAGAGGCCGCGGCGCTCAACCGGCTCCCGCCGTGCGGCCCCGCCCCCTGCCGCCGGCCCCGCCCCTGCCACCAGGCCCCGCCCCTGCCTCCGGCTCCGCCCCTCGCTGCCAGGCTCCGCTCCAGCGCCGGCTCCGCCCCTGCTGCTAGGCTCCGCCCCTTGCTGCCAGTCTCCGCTCCAGCGCCGGCTCCTCTCCTGCTGCTAGGCTACGCCCCCTGCTGCCAGGCTCCGCTCCTGTGGCGGCTCCGCCCCTGCTGCCGGCCCCGCCCCTTTTACTGTCATCTGGTTCCGCCCCTTACCCAGCCGCTCGGCCAATGGCAGCGGACTGAGCCACGTGTGGGCTGGGCGCGGGGCACGCCGGGACGCGGGAGCAGGCGGGACGCTGGCGGCGCGGGAGAGGCGCGCACGTGCTTGCCCAGGCTGCGTACGCGGGGCTGGCAGAGCTGAGCTGGGGCTTGCGGCACCTCTCTGGACGCTGTGCCTCTGCGCCCTTAGGAGAGGCCTGGGAGCAGCTGCGTTCCGGATGCCCGTCTCCAGTAATGGTGTAATGATGGCATAATGACCAAAGACCTGGGAGCTGCCTGGTTTGCCGGAGCCGGGGCTGGGAAGCCAGTGAACAGAGATGAAGTGTTTAGTGATATACATACGTCACCGATCCATCAGCAGAGGTGGGCAAGATACCCACATTCTGCGGTTGACGGAGCAAAGGAGGCTGATGAGGGGCTGGAGAGATAGCACAGCGGGTAGGGCGTTTGCCTTGCACGCGGCCGACCCGGGTTCAAATCCCAGCATCCCATATGGTCCCCTGAGCACCGCCAGGGGTGATTCCTGAGTGCATGAGCCAGGAGTAACCCCTGTGCATCGCCGGGTGTGACCCAAAAAGAAAAAAAAAAAAAAGAAAAAAGGAGGCTGATGAGGTGATTTGCTGGTTACGAAGTGGTAGCGGACTGGAGCGATAGCGCAGTGAGTAGGGCGTGTTTGCTTTGCACGCGGCCGACCCAGGTTCGATTCCTCCGCCCCTCCCGGTGAGCCCGGCAAGCTACTGAGAGTATCTCGCCTGCAAGGCAGAGCCTGGTGTATTCGACAGGTCTCACAATGGAGACGTTACTGGTGCTCGCTCAAGCAAATCTATGAGCAGTGGGAGGACAGTGCTACAAAGTGGTAGCAGGGCGAGAGAGCTAGTAAGAGGGTTAAGCTTCTGCCTTGCGAGCACTTCAGGGCGCTGTGTATGAAGCCCAGATTGCCGCAGGGGCTGGCTCCTGAGCCCAGGGGTGGGAACAGCTCCCCCCACCACTGTGCAGCCCCCAAAGGAAAACGAAATAGTTGGAGCTGCTGTGTTGGAGCACGTGCTTTCCCTGTGGGGTTTTGGGGTTAACACGTAATGGGCCCCCAGGTACAGCCAAGTTTGCCTTGAATGTATTAATAAGAAGCTGGAATAACCCCACCCCTTTTTACTCTCCGTTACAAACTCTTTGAAAACATTGTCTTATAGCCGGCACAGGTATTTAAACAGAAGGGCCGAGTGAAGCAAATGTGGCTGCCGAAAGGCCAGCATGAAGGTGTGAATCCACCTATGACTGAAGCAGTGACAAGAAAAGGGCTGTTGGATCCTGAACTGCCATCCCCGTGGTCTGGATGGAGGCTGATCTGGCAGGGCAGAGAGGCACAGCCCCTGCCAGGGCCATCATGGGCCCCAGTGAGATGTGACTGAGGGCTCTGGTGGAAGGACAGGCCTGGACAGGCCTGTGACACCGCACGGAAAGAATGATCTTCCAGGGCTGGAGTGATATTACGGTGGGTAGGGTGTTTGCCTTGCCTGTGGCTGACTTGGGTTGAGTCCCTGGCATCCCATAGGGTCCCCTAAGCTCTGCCAGGAGTAACTCCTGGGTATAGATAGAGCCAGGAGTAACCCACGAGCACTGCCGAGTGTGCCCCCAAAAACAAGAATCTTTTTGCTTCTCACTGAGCTTTTCTGAGAAACTGTCCCTGGGACGGTTCTGTCATCCTGAGTGCTGAGGCTTGGCTCAGTATGTATGGAGGATGCTGCTTAACATTTTCTTCGGCGCCTTGGTCAGCATCAAAGACCCAGCAGAGCAGAAACCGTCTGACTGGCTCTGGAGTCCTCAGTGTGTAAACGTGAACCAGACTGGCTGGGCAGGACGGAATCAAAAACCAAGCTGGCAGTGACTATGGAAAAAGAAGCGGGGCGGGCAAGTCACTCAAGTACTGAACAATGGGACAACAGTTCTACAGTGCATAGGTTCATTCATGGTGGTGTTCTGAGTTGGGTCCATTCCCTCTGTACAAAGGTGTCACTCCCACTAGCATCTGACAGGCCGATGTTTACAGAAAGAACAGTAGCTGCAGCACTACACTTAGCAGTGATCATACTGCCCCTTGTTTTGGGGGTTCCTGACCACACCATCAGTGTATGAGGGACCATATGCAGTGAGAGGGACGGAACCTAGGTCAGCAACATACAAGGCAAGGACCTTAACCCTGTACCATCTCTCTTTATTTTTGGCATTTGGGCCATATCCTGTGGTTCTTGAGACTTATTCTTGGCTCTGTGCTCAGGGACCACTCCTGGTGATTCCTGGAAACCATATGGGGTACCGGGGATCAAGCCTAATTGGCCACCTGCAAGGCAAGTTCTTGACCCGCCGTCCTATGGTTCTGGCCCTGCACACTATGCATGTCTGTCACACTCACATAACCTTTGCTTTGAGAGTGCCAGCTCCAGAGGGGCACGCCTGGGTGAGGCCTGCAAACAACCTCGAACCCAAAGGCTGCCCAGGGAAAACTCCGCTGGAACCTGTGGAGTGTCTCGTGAGTGGCCACCCCACGCCCGGGGCCTGGGCGGCCTGTGGCGTCTCTTTCCAGGATCTGCTCGCGCAGCCTGCAGCGTGCACAGCTGTGGAAATGGGACTTCTTGGGGGCCCTCCCCTGGGTCCCCCAAATCTGAGGAATGTAAAAGGACCCGCGCTCAGGGGTCAGTGCTGGCAGCTCAGGGAAGGTTGCCCTTCCGCCCCGAGACGCCACAGACTGACGCCAATCACCGAGGCAGGAAGAGGCTAAATAGACACATTCTTTATTCCTCTGCTGAACTCCGGAGAGCAAGAATCAGACCAGCACCCCACCTGGCCGACCAGGTGAGATGACAGAACGGCAGCTCCGCTGGCCTCCCGCTTTACGCCTCTTCCTCTGCAAGACACAAGAGTTCAGAATGGAGTTATTGGGGCTGGAGCGATAGCACAGCGGGGAGGGCGTTTGCCTTGCACGCGGCCAACCTAGGTTCGATTCCCAGCATTCCACAAGGTCCCCCGAGCACCACCAGGAGTAATTCCTGAGTGCAGAGCCAGGAGGAACCCCTGAGCATCCGCTGGGTGTGACCCAAAAAGCAAAAACAAACAAACAAAAACCAAAATGGAGTCATTTCCTCCATTCTCTGGGGGTCCTGACTGGGGGGGCCCGGGTGCAGGGAGACCGTCACGTGGCTGGTGCAGCAGGGCCACTGGTGGTCCTTCTGGATGCTTCTCCCCGCTCCAGCCTTGCCTCCGCCCTGCCCTGATCTGCAGACGGGCGGCTCGGGGAACCCTCTGGTTCCCGCACCCCTAGGGCCACGCGGTCCTGAGCCTGCATCCACCCCCCCCCCCAGCCTGAGAAACAGGCCACGGACCTTCCTCCTCCTCCTCCTCTTCCTCCTCCTCGTCGTCGTCCTCGTCGGAGCTGAAGGTGCCGTCGGGCAGGCTGTAGACACGGATGACCTGCTTGTTGGGGTCCTTGAGGATGAGGTACTTGCCCTCGTCCAGCTTCATGCAGATGTCGATGACGCAGCGCAGGATGCCCCAGGCATTCTCCACGCTCAGGTTGATCTGGCTGGCGAACTCGTTGGGCTTGAACTGCTGTGTGCCCAGGATGACGTGGCGCGAGGAGTCCTTCACGTGGTAGCGGGACACGTAGCTGGGGGCCGGGGAAGGATGGTGAGGGGGGGGGGTCACGTTCCGAGGAGGCTTTCCCCGGGGGATGGGGAGGGGCTGACGCTCACCCCAGCTTAAGGTACTCGGAGCCGGCCAGCAGCGCGCAGCAGGTCCACCGCGCCAGCTTGTAGCTGTTGTTCTTCAGCTCGGTGGCGATGACGGCACCGCGCTGCGAGTCCAGCTTCTGGCGCCAGTCGACGCCGTTGCAGTGCTGGAGGGAGGAAGGCGGGTACATGGGTCGGGGCGTCTGGGGTCCTGGCACCGTCCCCGGGGCGGAGGGCCGGGGCTCGGGGAGGCACAGAAGCCTCCGGGCCTGTTCCTGGCGCTCAAGCACTCGGGGAGGGCGGGACCCTTGGGTGGGCGTCACACCCTTGCCCCTGTGGAAGGGGCATGGCTGGAGACCCTTCAGGTTGAGGGTCTTGCCAGGTGGAATCCCGGCCCTGACCCAGGCCGCGTGGTGGCCTCAGAAACCCGGGCACAGAGGCAGAGACAGCGGAGGCCAGAGACGGGAGTGCAAGGAGGACGGGTGCCAGGGCCGGGTGAGACCTGGTTCTCAGTAAGATGGGGTGCAGTGACCCCCTCAACTCCATTATCAGCCTCCCAGGTGGCTCAGGCTCCACCCAGGCTCGGCTTCCCTGAGCGGTCACCTCCACAGAGGAGGAGCACTGGAGGAGGAGCCAGGAGCCTGGTGCATGCCAAGGAGAACCGGAAGTGGAGAGCAAGCGGGTCAAGCACACGGAGGGCCCAGCCTGCAGGATCTCGCGTGACTGAGTCGCGGAGGACGGGGGAGGGGGCGCACATGCTGGGGCGGGTCACAGGCAGCACTGGGGCAGGCCTGACGGGAGGCGGGGGCATCGGCAGAGGGCAGCGCACATGCGCACACGCGTGGCTTCCCCACCGGCCACCCCGCACAGAGCGACATCCGGGGGCCGGGCGCCTACCCTGGAGTCCCACTCGTTGAGGGTCTTGATGTTGATGAAGGACACCTCCCCGTTGGCCCCCGTCATGACGCCGTCGTGCTCACAGCGCACGATCAGGTCGATGTCGTCGCCCAGCTTCCACCTGCGGTACCTGGGGGGCGGAAAGGCGGCCCGTCCGGTCAGCTGCCGCCCCGGACGCCGGACGCCAGGGAGACGGCGCGGGCTGCAGCGGGGACCCACCGGTAGGCGACGGAAGCAATTTCGTTCTTGTCCATGTCATCCTCCACGAACGGGTTTGGGTTGGGGAAGTTGTACCTCTCCTTCCCCTGCAGAAGGGCAGAGGGCCAGCCCGTCAGCTGCCCGGCCGGGCCGCCACCACTCCAGAGCCACCGGACGTGAGGGCTGCCGTGACTGAGCGCCTCACGGTGGCGAGGAGTCACCAGCGCGTCGCCTCCTGCCCTGGTGTACCCCATGGTGTGTGTCGTCCCTCCCCGGCCTACTCCAACTTCCCGCCCCAGCTTGGGCCGTGGCCTGCAAGGGCAGGCGTGAGAGGCGGCTCACGGGCCCAGCCCCGCTGTCCCTGCACCTGTCGGGAGGATGCTATTGGCTGTCTTCCTACCTGCGCCCACTGTCACCCTCAAGGCATGCCCGTGGCACCCTCTGGCTGGGCTAGAGCCCCCCGCGCCTCACCATCCGCAAGCACTGCTGGGAGAAGTTGTGGTTGATGTAGGTGGCCTCCATGGCCAGGTTGCGGGGCGAGTTGAAGGAATTCCCCTCGTCCTGCGGGGGCTCGTTGGCCGTCTCGCTGACGGTCAGGAGGTCTGCAGAGGGGGCAGCACGGTGGCACATTAGCCACCGTTCCGGTGGACACCTGGCGGCTCCCCAAGAATGCCCGCGTCTCTCCTGCGCGCGTGTGTGTGTGTGTGTGTGTGTGTGTGTTAGTGTCTGGGCCTGGCAATTACTCCTGGCTCTGTGCTCCGGGGACTGTACGGGATGCCGTGGACTGAACCTGGGTCGGACAACGCAAGGCAAACGCTGTCCCCGCTGTCCTACCGCTCAGGCCCCGGAGTCTCTTCCCTCCGATCTAACCCCCCTGGGAGAAAGCTGCCCTTTCCCTGTGTGGATTTAAGAGATGTTTCGTTCTACTGACTGGAAGAAAAGCCCTCAGACGAGAACGCCATGATGTTCTGCTTTCACTAGCACTTTCGGGGGTGTGGGTGGGGCTGTTCCCATGTAGTGATGGGGGGCGGCGCGCGAAGGGGCTCCTTCCTAGCAACTGTGAGCCAGTGTGAGCATCCCCGTCTGGGGGGCTGGAGAGGACGCAGCCGAGCCCCGCACGGCTCAGTGGGACCCCGTGTGCCCAGGGTCAGCAGTGTGTGAGGTCAGTCTTCACCCCTGCACATTCTTGGCCCCCCGGACACACGGGGGGGGGGGGGGGGACACCCGCCCGTTTCCCCTTCATCAGCGTGCTCCAGTGGAAAGGAAATTGCAGGAAGAGGAACGCGCGGTCGGACAGAGGGACAGAAGCGGGGACAATGGAGGGGGCTCCGGCGGGCCAGTCGGGGGCGCCAGGGGAGGCTCCTCTCACCGAAGTCCGAGTTGTCCCGCTTGTCAAAGAAGAGCTTGGAGCCGACCCGCTGGACCACGATGTCCCACGAGTACACGGAGCGGGTGCAGCTCATGAGCGTGGCCAGGATGGCGTCCGTGGCAAACACGTTCCCCTGCGTCTTGGCCAGCTGCGGGGCGGGAAGAGGGTGAGGCCGTCCGCTCCCCCCGCGGCCCACCACCCCGCCACCCCTCGGCCCTGGGGCGCACCTTGCGGATGACGGGGTCGTCCGTGGTGGTGACCGTGTGGAAGATGCGCTTGATGCTGCGAAGCGGCTTCTCGCTCCGAGTGGTGATGCGGTCAAAGGCCTTGTCGTAGTACTCCAGGGCCCCGCAGCACTCGCTGGCGGGCGGAGGGGTGAGTCACCGCCTGCTGCGCGCAGGGCCCCACCCGGGAGACCAGCAGCAGGAGCCCCGTGCCCCCTCTTGCCCCCTGGTTCCCGTAGAAGTCCCTTCCAGGTCTCTGAAATGCTGGGGACGGCGGGGACAGCTCTGCTGCTCCCAAACCGACGCTGTCCCCTTCTGCCCAAGTGTCACCGAAATGAAGCTTCCGAGTCTCAGGCTCCAGGAAGCCAAAGGAGACCGGAGATTCTCTCTCATTTCTTGTTTTCCTCTTTCCCCGCTTTAGGCCCCACAGAGCGCGGGACTGGATCCCCTCTGGGGCCGGCAGGGCCAGGGAGTCGGGGACAGCCCGACTTTGCTCCTAGGGGCTCACTGCTTCTTTCTCCCCGGCCTGACTTCCTAACACGACGTAATCTTAGCTCGGTCTTCTGACCCAGCGGCCCCGGGTGGGCAGCCCTGCCCGGGGGCTGTGGGGCCACTCACATGTCCTGTGGCTCGGATACCTCCAGGTAGCGCATCTTCATCAGCTGCGGGAAGTCCATCTCCTCCTTCACCTCCCAGTCACTGCGGACTTCCACCGAAGAGTCCCGGGGTTTCTGGGGTGGAGAGAAAGCGGGCAGTGGTCACCCAGAGGAGATGGAGAGAAAGCGGGTGGCGGTTACCCAGCGGACACAGAGAGAAAGCGGGTGGCGGTCACCCAGCGGACACAGAGAGAAAGCGGGTGGCGGTCACCCAGTGGAGACAGAGAGAAAGTGGGCAGTGGTCACCCAGAGGAGATGGAGAGAAAGCGGGTGGCGGTCACCCAGGGGAGATGGAGAGAAAGCGGGTGGCGGTCACCCAGTGGAGACAGAGAGAAAGTGGGCAGTGGTCACCCAGCGGAGACAGAGTGAAAGTGGGCAGCGGTCACCCAGGGGAGATGGAGAGAAAGTGGGCGGCAGTCACCCAGGGGAGATGGAGAGAAAGCGGGCGGCGGCCACCCAGCAGAGGCAGAGAAAGCAGGCAGCAGCCACCCAGCGGAGGAGCCCGGGGGAAGAGCATTCATGGGTGCCGGATGCTGCCCGAGTGCAGACAGTTTCCAAGCCGAGCCCCGACTCCCGGGCCTGAGGGAGCAGCCCCCACCCCCCACCCCCCGCGTCCCCCAATGTGTCTCCCTACAGCCACTGGGAGCAGAGGAACGGTCTCAGCCCAGACACCCACGGGTTCCGTAGGAGCAGAATGTAGCAGTGATCCCCGCCTCCCCACGACGGACACTCCCACCTCCCCCTAACCCTGCATGCCCAGAGGCGGGCCAAACGGTCATGTGATGCCCGTGACTCCACAGATGCAAGGAAGCCGAGGGTCGGGGGTGCCGTGAAGCTCAGAAACCGTGGTCACGCCGGGCAATGCTGACCACGCATGCGCCCTTTAAACGGACACACTAGACAGCGAGTCAAGCGTCAGCTCAGTAGACCCGCCAGGCAACGAACCCAGCGGAACCGAACCAATCCAGCAGACGGAGCCGGTACCTGTGACTTCTGGTCCCATTTCTGCCTCACGCCAAACTGCTTCTGGAATTTCTTCTGCAGCCGGATGCGCTCCCTGGAGAGGAGGACAGCACTGACCAGTGTCCAGGGCGGACCCGAAGCTGCCCCTTTCTAATAAACACCATCACCACAGCGGGCTTCTCTGGACGACGGAGGACAGGTCTTGGCACAGAGACCAGAGGGGTGGGCCCTGGGCCCTGCTCCCGGAGGCGGACTGTCCCCCAGCACCAACCAGGCGGGTTTTACCCCAGCGGAGGCTGCACTGCAGCAGTACTGAGTGTAGGAGCCGCAGAGCGGCTCCTTTAATTGGGGGCTGGGGCCTCACACCCCCCCCCAGCAATGCTCAGGGACTTGGAGGTCACCGGACAGACCATCTCGTCCGCTTGTCTCCCTCCGGTGACCCTCACTGCTTCCTGCCCACGCCGACTGCCAGCTACTGGCCACGGACAAGGAAGTGGGACCAAAGTCGCAGCCGGGGCGGCGCCCAGATGCCCGGGCCTGGTCCCTTCAGACTCAGTGGGTCTGGGGGGGGGGAAGGCGGGGCTTGTCTGTCCTGACGCCGCAGCCCAGCAGCACCCCTGCCCGTGCCGCTGCCGGCCCTTCCCCCTCACCTCTCCTTCTGCTTGGCGCTCTTCGGCAGGGTCTGCAGGTTGAACTGCAGCATGTTGCGGCGGTCTTTGTCCCGGCGGAGGTTCCTCTGCGGGGTTGGGGGAGAGCACCAGGTTAGGGGCGGGGCGGGCGGGGAGCCCTGGGCGCGCTCAGGCTGCAGGGTGGGGGGTGCACACGGGGCGGCGCCAAGTCTGGGCCGGGAGTGGAGCAGCAGGCGTGGGGCCTTAGCAGGGGGCCGCCCAGCTCTTGCCAGAGCCGTGGAGTTTGTCCCTTACTAGTCTGAGGCGGCTCAACTGGGCCAGCAACTTCATAAAACCAGTAAGCGCCCACGCGCCATCAAAGGAGCTAACAGGGGGGCCGGAGCGACAGTACAGCGGGGAGGGTGTTTGCCTTGCACGTGATTGACCCGGGCTCGATCCCCGGCATCCCATTGAGCACCGCCAGGAGTAATTCAATTTTTTTGGCTTTTTGGGTCACACCCGGCGATGCTCAGGGGTTACTCCTGGCTCTGCACTCAGGAATTACTCCTGGTGGCGCTTGGGGACCATATGGGAAGCTGGGAATCGAACCTGGGTCGGCCGCATGCAAGGCAAACGCCCTCCCCACTGTGCTGTCGCTCCAGCCCCTCCCAGGAGTAATTCTTGAGTGCAGAGCCAGGAGGAACCCCTGAGCATCGCTGGATGTCACCCACCCCACAAGTTTCAAATGAAAAGGGGGGGGGGGAACAGGCACAAACGCACCATTCCCTCCGGTGCAGACATTCTCAGCCCGAGTGTGGAGCCCCAAACCCTGGCCATTTAAAGGCATCTCCGAAACTAGCACCAAGTGACACGAGCCGCCAGGCCGCAGCAGGGGCCCCGGGGACTGACCTGGGCGAAGCGCATGCGGTTCCGCTGGTAGGCCGTCTTCTGGGTGCGCGCCGTGTCTACCAGCTGGAAGCTCGTCTCATCCTCCTCGTGGAAGTAGGCGTACTGGCTCCCGCCGCCGAACTGCGACGAGTACTTATCTGGGCAGAGGGCATGGCGGGTTGGGACCAGGCCCCACGCACACGCACGCGGGGCCGACGCCTCTCTGAACCCTGAGCGCGGGCCCTGAGCTTCTAATGTACGGACAGACGGACAGTCTCTGCCCAATGTACGGACAGACGGACAGTCTCTGCCCAATGTATGGACAGAAGGACAGTCTCTGCCCAATGTATGGACAGACGGACAGTCAGGGCCGGCGCCTACAGGCTCGCCTGGTGACGACACGCGCCTTTGAGTGGGAGAGACACGGTCTGAAGCGCTTCCTAAACCAAGCAGGGTCTGAGGCACCGGAACAGGCTGTCCACTCTGATCGCTGTTTCACCCCAGCCAGCACTGGGTGCCCAGGGCAGCCTGGGCCCCAGGGACAACTCACAGGCCTCGCGCTGCGCTCAGCCACGGGCCAGCATAACGCACAGCCCAACGACCTCAACCGGGAGAGAGAACGTTTCCCCTCAGCATCAGGACCTTCAAACCCAGAATCTGACCGGGGGATTCCCAGGGAAGGAGCCCGGCGGGGGTGGGGGGCTCTGTGCATGCTCGACGGGACCCCGTGCGGTACGACTCTCTCTAAGGGCAGCTGGAGCGCCAGTCCAGTGGGGAGGGTGCTTGCCTTGCACGCGCCCAACCCGGGTTCGATCCCCAGCACCCCACACGGGCCCCCGAGCCCGCCAAGAGTGATCGCTGAGCAGAGCCAGGAGTAAGTCCTGAACACAACCGGCTGTGACCCCCCGAAATGGGACCAAAGCGAAAACCAGCTGAAACCTCTTTCAGGAACAGTGCTCGGGCAACGCGGTTCCGTCCCTGGCACGGCAAATGCTGCCCCACCAGGAGTGACCAACTACAGAGCCAGGAGAGCCCTGAGTAGAGACGGGGGTGGCCCCAGAACAAAACGAAACAACCCCCCAGAAACAAGGCCAAGTTTAGGGCTACTGAAAACCCAGAAAGGGCTGGGGCGGAACACGTGCTTTCAACACCGGAGCCCTGGCACTGCCCCGTGCCCCAAGCAGCGCTGGCAACACTCTTGAACCCCATCCGTGGGAGCACCACCGGGCACAGGCCCAACTGGGGCTGGAACGGTAGCACAGTGGGGAGGGCGTTTGCCTTGCACACGGCCGAACCGGGTTCGATTCCCAGCATCCCATATGGTCTCCCGAGCACGGCCAGGAGTGATTCCTGAGTGCAAAGCCAAGAGTGACCCCTGTGCATTGCCGGGTGTGACCTCCCGCCAAAAGTCATCGGGGTCTGTGTCCACCGTCCAGACTCTGCCCAAGTAACTGTGTCAGAGGGCTCACGCCCCCCCCCCCCCGGACTTCCTCACAGTAGTCTCAGAGTTAGCAACAGCCCTCACAGACCCGGGCCACCCAGCCGGCCGCAGGACACTTACTTGTGTACCTCTTGTCTTGGTACGTGGCCCCCGTCCAGTCAGCCACCTGGAAGAGCAGGGAGGGAAGACGGCGCATAGGGGTGAGCCAGGAACGGTTCCGCGGCCCCAGCAGCCCCAAGATGCGAGGCCGTGGCGTGGGAAGCAGCGCCAGCCCCCCAGGGACGGCTGGAAGGGCCCATCAGCCGTCACCTCCCCCAGCTAGTGCCCCCAGAAGGAACAGGGGGTGTGAGGGTTGGAGGGCGCAGGTGACGGGGGCTCCAAGCATGGCAGACCGCGAGCGACCTCCCGCGGGCACCGCCCTACCTTCCCCAGGCGGTCTCCTTTGCTGAAGGGCTGGTACGGCATGTCCCGGAACTGCTCGGGCACCGCACAGGGGCCCCAGCCCGAGGGGTTGTCCTGGATCACGGGGGTCATGAACTTGGCCATCTTCTACAACCTTCGGAACAGAAAGGGGCCCAGGGGCCGCTCAGGGAGAGGCCTCGAGGAATAGAAACACACCCGAGGGGAGTGAAGACGTTAACGATCAAATCCCGAAAGCATCTCACAGAACAGGTGGCTTCCGAGCTGTGTGTGACTAACTCAGGTGAGCACTGACGCTTGGAAGCCAGACCTGATCACTTCACTGACCGATTCATTGTTGCATTTCAGAAGTGTTTCCGGGACTTGCCGAAGACATAGTAACCTTTTTGCAAGTGCAATGGACACTCCCCCTTCTCAGAAACCTTCACCAAGGCGCACAACGCTTCCCTGTCTCCCTCGGCATATAAAATAAACAAGATCCTCTCCTCACTCGTTTCAGGAGTCCACTGAGAAAATCATGCAAATACTCACTGTCAAAGGCCCAGTTACCAGCCAGCTCTGCAGAAATACATTTAGCCCGGGCCAGCGCATTGGGGTAGGGAGTAGGATACTTGCCTTGGTGGACCTGGTAATCCCCAGCTTCCCATATGGCTCCCTGAGCACCGCCAGGAGTAATTCCTGAGTGCAGAGCCAGGAATAACTGACGGGTGTGGGGGGAAAAAATACACGTACCCCGAAAGAGTTGGTACTACACCTATGTCCTGAAAATCAACTTTCCCCTTGGATTCTTCCGATTATCTATTTGTGAAAATCCTTCGACCGGAGCTGGTGGACAAATCAGTGGCCTGCCGGAAGCATCTGTGCTCGCGCAAGTCGGTGGAGGGTCAGGGAAGATGGCTCCGTGGCCAGGGGAGAACCACTGTCTGGGTGGGGAGACACAAGCCCCCTTCCTGGCCCATACACTCGATCCCTAACCTCACACCACGGGACATGTCCCCTGAGCACTGCACCATCCGAGCCATTGGCTGGGTAAGAGACCCCCCCCACTCCCCAAATATCAAACATTCGTAAACACACAAATGAAGCCTTGTCAGGGCTTTCCACGCATAAACTCATCCCCCTCTCCCGACCCTCCGAAGGCAGGGGGCCTGACCCGGGAGGGCAACACCCATCCGGGGCTCCTACACGGGGCCCCCGCCAGGATCCTCAGAAAATGCCCGGGAGTTCCAGGGAAAACCCGCTCGAGGATGAGTCCAGGAGCTGGAGGGCTTCCCGTCACCCACCCTGACCCTCACGGCCACTCCAGGAAGACACGTAGGAGAGGGGGGGGGCCCACATTCCACAGCAGCAGGGTCGCTTTGCACCAAGGCACAGCCCCATCTTAGTGGTCCCCTCCCTGTTCTTGGAGTTAGGCCACCCCCAGCAGTTGCTCCGGGCTTACTCCCGGCCGGGCGGTGGGGATCTGGGGATCGGACCCAGACGGGCCAGCCAGCACCGAACCTCCTGTATTCTCTCTCCGGCCGCCACGGCCACATTCTCAAGCCCCAAATTCGTATCCGTGCCAAGCTGAGCACTGTGTCTACTATTTATCTTTCTTTCTGGAAGAAGATCGGGTGGGCTGACAGTGTGACCTGCCACCAAGTTGACCGCTCTTTCCCTCGTGTTAGAAACAACCCGGGGCTTGCAGACCCTGCACACCGCCGTGCCCGTCCCGGATCCCTCAACACGCGGCCCGGGAGACCCCCGTCTACCAGGCTGCAAGGGCAGGGCCCGAGGCAGCTGTCCAGGGGGCGCGAGTCGGCGGGGCAGTGGCAGCAGAGGGCAGCGACCCACTCACGGTGTGGGGGGTGTGGGCCCTGCTGAGCACGGGGGCCGGGTGGGCGGCTCGGCCAGGGAGGCTGCTGGGACTGGCGGGCCGGGGTCTCGCTCGCGCGGACCCTGTGTCCACTACAAAGCCCGCCGTCCGCCGCGGCGGGCGGGATCTGAAGTCGAGTCCTGCAGGCCGTGAGCTCCGCGGGGCAGGGTCGAGACCCGCGCAGCGCAGCGGCCTCAACAGGTATCTGGGGGCCCCGGGGGGCCGCCGGCCGCTGCCCAACACCCGGGCGTCAGGGCGGACTCCCGCCCCGCCCTGGAGGGGACAGCGCGGCCGGGTGGGGAGCGACGAGGTCTCTTCCGGGCCGCCCCCGGAGGCCGGGCTCGGTGCGAACCGGCTCCGGAGGCCCGCGGGACCGTGCGGAACACGCCGCTCACCTGCAGTGGCCGCCGCGGGCCCGGATGGCGACAGATGGTCCCGGCCAAAGAGCGGGACACTCAACAGTAAGGCGACGAGCCGGGTAAGGGGGAAAAGGAGCCGGGGTGCGCGCGCATCGGCCGGCGCCGCAAAACGCGGCCGGCGCTGTCGTAAACCGCGCTCCCATTTCTTCGGGGTTGGGCGGCAGGACGCGCCAGCCGTAAAGCGAAGGCACTCCCGGAAGTGCGTCATTGCTCTGAGCGCCGTATTCTCCGGAGCCTCGGAGGCTCCCAGACGCAGGCGGTTACGTGACGTCACGGGCGTGATCGGCGTCGTTCGGAGAAGGCTTCCGGGGTTAACGAGACGTGGCGACCCGCCGTGCCTGACCCCTCTGTATCCCATAATGTCTCGCGGGACGCTCCAGGCCCCTCTGTATCCCACAATGCCCCGCGGACGCTCTGGCCCCTCTGTATCCCACAAAGCCCCGCGGACGCTCCTGCCCCTCTGTATCCCACAATGCATCGCGGACGCTCCTGCCCCTCTGTATCCCACAATGCGCCGCGGCTTTTGCTTTTTTTTAAATTTCTCACGTAGCTGGCTGCTCTGCAAGGGGCCGGGTCGCGGGTTTCTCCCTCTTGTCACCTCGTTCTTCACAATCTAGGACACTGAGGACCTGAGGTCTCGTTTAGCGGGCGGCGCCAGGCTGCCTGGCACCTGCACGGTTCCGAGCTTGATCGCCCGACCAGGGTTTCAGAGCTCTGCCTTGCAGAGTGCGGACCGCGGGTCCCGCGCCCCTGGGTGGGTAGTTGTTCTTTGGCGGTCGGTGTAAGCCCGAGCCCAGGCATTCTGAATTTTAAGTAGCAGCTGTGATTCGGAAGTGATGACTCTGGAGGCACTTCCGTTCCACGGGCAAGATCTTTCCAGGACTCTCGGGCCACGGAGTTGTCTTGGAATCTTACTAGAAAAAATTTAAAACTGTTGAAGGAATCTGAGAACTTGATTTGGCGAGGCGTGGGGGTGGGGACAGTGCCAGGGTTCTCCTGCAGGGATGCTCTGGGACCACCAGGGCTGTGCTGTGTACACGCCGTGAACCCAGCTAGGCATAAACCCGCTGACCTTTCTTTCACACTCCCCTTCTGCCTGCTCTGGGTTTCTATTATCAATCTCCCTTACAGGTGAAACGTATCTGCTAGTAGCTCTACTACCTACTTTTGGCTCTGCTTCTTTCAGCTGGATAGCCTGCCCATCTCTGGGCCTTAGTTTCCCCACCTGTAAATTGGAGATGATGAGTTGTGAGTACTGGGAGGGCAGAAATAAGTGTATGTGAAAATGCCTCTTCCCAGTCGGATGAACTTGGAATGGTTATTTGATTGTTTGAAACCTGCTTACTCATCTGTTAAATGAAAATGTTAATAGCATCATCTGTCTCTATAAATTCTCAATCTGTTCATCTTCCAGTTTTCCTAATTTAAAAAAAAAAAGAAGGTATCACTGACACATGACATTACATTAGTTTCAGGGGTACAACATAATGAGTCAATATTTGTATACCTTGCAAAATGATCGTAATAACAGCTGTCACTTTATATAACTATACAAATTTCTCTCTTCCTCTTTTTTTTTTCATTTCCTTCTGGTTTTTTTGGACACACCCATCAGTGCTCAGGGCTTACTCTTGGTTCTGTGCTCAGAGATCATTCTGTCAGCCACGTGCAGGGCAAGAGCCCTCCCCGCTGTACCATTGCTCCAGCCCTCTTACTTTTTAAAATTTTCGGTGGTGAGGGGTGCCACATCTGGCTGTGCTGGGGGCTTATTCCTGGCTCTGTGTGCTGGGCTCACTTCTGGTGTGGCTCAGAGGGTCCGATAGGGTGCTGGGGGGCAAATCCAGGATGGCCATGAGCGAGTCCCGCTCTCTCTTTGCTATCTTCTCTCTGGCCACACTCTCCTGGAATGCCCGGCGGCCTCTCAGTGCCATTTCCCAGGTGTGTCCCCCAGAGCACTTCCGTCAGGGCCTGGGGAGCTGGCTCTAAGGCTGGGGCACAGGCCTGGCATGCCCGAGGCCCTGATTTGATCCTCCATCACCGCAGAGTCCCTTGAGTACCGCTGTGTGGCCTTGCATGCCTGGCCCCTTGGTGGGGAGGAGTTTGGACCACACCTAGAGGATGCTCAGGGCTTCCTCCTGGCTCTGTGTTCAGGGAGCACTCTCGCCCAAACAAGGTCATTTTCTACAGAGATCAAAGTTGGGCACTTACGGGGGACATGAATGGGGCGTGCCAGAGCAGGAGGGGGGCTGCTTTGAGCTAGAACCCCCACCTTCGCTAGGGTGCTCCTCTGTGCTGCAGAAACTGTCACTGTCACTGTCATCCCGTTGCTCATCGATTTGCTCGAGCAGGCACCAGTAACGTCTCTCATTGTGAGACTTATTGTTACTGTTTTTGGCATATCCAATACGCCACGAGTAGCTTACCAGGCTCTGCCATGCGGGCTTGATACTCTCGGTAGCTTGCCGGGCTCTCCAAGAGGGGCGGAGGAATCGAACACGGGTCGGCCGCATGAAAGGTGAACGCCCAACCGCTGTGCCATCGCTCCAGCCCGCCCTGCTCCAGAAAAGCGGGAGGAAACGAGGGTCTCCTGAGGGGGTGGTAGTGGGAGGGTGTGAGAATCCAAGTGATTCATGTAAGGTCCTGCGCCAGGCATAGGGCAAAGGCGGTTGAGGGGGACCAGGAAAATTCTGCTGGACACGACGGGCCAGGCAAAGGGGCCAGGGTCACGGCTGCGTTTCAGAAACGTTCCAGGCTACAGGGTTGAGGACAAAACTTTACCCTCCGGGTAGCTGGGAGCCAGGGAAGGCTGGTCAGGGGGGCAAGGGGCCTCTGCAGCGTGCTCTGATAGGAAACAGGTGGGGGTCGCTCCAACTGTGTGGGGACACAGGACAGTGGGAAAGGAGCCTCAGAGGGCTGCCCCGGGGAGTGGGGAACGGCTGCCCCGGTGTGTGCAGACGATGAGAAAGTGGCAGGACCTGTCGACCCTCCCGATTCCTCCCCGATTCCTCCCTCTGGGCAGGCAGCGACATCTGGCCAGAGGCGGGAAGGAAGATTCGACTCCGGCATGAGAGATGGAGGCAGATGGCTGGGGGGGCCCAGCACAGAAGGCCACACAGAAGCAGGGAGAAAACAAACTCGATCTAAGCGAGGCTGCAGGAAACGCCCCGTCGGAGCCCAGAGCCTAGAGCCGCGCGCTGTGGAGATGGACGGGAGGGAGAGCAGGCCGCCTCTGTCCAGCTGCTCCGGGCCAGGTGACCCAGCCTTGGCATTCTCCCGCGAGGGGCCGAGGGTGATGGCTGTGTGTGCGGCACGTAGCATGACCACACCGCGCTTGGGCAGTTTTCTTTTTCTTTTTTGGGGGGTCACACCCGGCGACGCTTAGGGGTTGGTTACTCCTGGCTCTGTGCTCAGGAACTACTCCTGGAGGTGCTCGGGGGACCTATGGGATGCCGGGGATTGAACCCGGGTCGGCTGTGTGCCAGGAAAAGCCCTCCCCGCTGGACTATCGCTCTGGCCCAGGTTTGGGGACTCTGAGAGCTGCAGCCCTGAGTTCCTCCAGCAGGGGGCCACGGTCACACCCCCTGGGGGCCCAGCAGCCGGGTAAGCGGCCCAGCTCCTCGGGATAGATGGGAAAGATGCAGAGAGAGACAGTGAGGAAGGCATTTGCTTGTGTGCAGCCAACCTGGGTTCAAATCCTTGTTTGTTTGTTTCTTTCTTTCTTTTTGGGTCACACCCGGCAACGCACAGGGGTGACTCCTGGCTTTGCTCTCAGGAATTACTCCTGGTGGTGCTCAGGGGACCCTATGGGATGCTGGGAATCGAACCCGGGTCGTCCGCGTGCAAGGCAAACGCCCTACTCGCTGTGCTATTGCTCCAGCCCCGGCACATTCCCTCTTACTCTCTCTCCCTCCTTCTGGGTGTTGTGGTTTGCAATACAGGTACTAAGTGACCATCATGTTTGGTCCATAGCCTACTTTCAGCTCGCATCTCCCACCCCGAGCGAGCCCTCCCACCATCACTTACTTAGTGGTCCCTTCCCCATCCCAGCTGCCTTTTCCCCCAGCACGTGAGGCCGGCTTCCAAGCAGTGGAGCCACCCACCCTCCTGGCCCTTATCTCTATTATCCTTGGGTGCCAGTCTCCCATACTGTTACTTTAAATTCCACAAATGAGTGCAGTCCTTCTATGTCTGCCCCCCTCTCTCTCTCTGACTCATTTCACTCAGCATGAGACTCTCCATGGTGCGTGTCCCATTTCTTTCTCTAACTCTCGGCCACGTCCCTCGTCCACTCAGCGCCCCGCTGACCCTCCAGCCGGCTTTGTCCCACCCCACAAACTCACATGTATTTGCACAGCACCCTCAAGCGAAGCCCAGCCCTGCTGCCCACCCCGCTGTGTGGCCTTGCCTGAGTGTCCCTCCCCCCCTTTAGGAGAGGACTGTCGGCCTTGCCCGATGACGCTCAGGGCTTCCTCCTGGCTCTGGGCTGAGTGCAGAGCCAGGAGTAACCCCTGTGCATCGCCGGGTGTGACCCAAAAAGCAAAAAAAAAAAAAAAAAAAAGAAGAGGGAATGTGCCTGCCACAGAGGCGGGGATGGGGGTGGCGGTGGATGGGGTGGGGGTGGCGGGAGGGACACTGGGAACATGGGTGGTGGAGAATGGGCACTGGTGGAGGGATGGGTACTCGATCATTTGTAGGACTGAAATGTAATCACGACAGTTTGTAAGTCTGTAACTGTATCTCACGATGATTCATTAAAAAATTTATAATAAGGGGCTGGAGCGATAGCACAGTGGGGAGGGCGTTTGCCTTGCATGCGGCCGACCTGGGTTCGATTCCCAGCATCCCATAGGGTCCCCTGAGCACTGCCAGGAGTAATTCCTGAGTGCACAGCCAGGAGTAATCCATGAGCATTGCCAAGTGTGACCCAAAAAGCAAAAATAATGATGATGATGATGATAGTAATAATAATAAAGAAATGGGGTGCAGCCTTGTACCCAGCCTTCCTGGCGAGGACCAGCAAGTCCCAAACGGGCACAGAGCCAGGGTTCTAGAAGAGTGGAGAGCTGTGGCCCTTTGGGGACCCCAAAGCCTGCCATCTCTTCAGGTGGCGTTTTCCGAGGGTCGCCAGCTGGGACACACGCCAGGCTGCCATGTCTGAGGGGGTCTGGCTGGGGCGGGTCGGGGTTAACCTGGGGTGCAGGCACGGAGGCGCAGGAAGAGGTGCAGAGCAGAACGGGAGGCCTGGAGACCAGAGCAGCTGGACTTGTGAGCTGGGGCTCCGTCTCCCCCATTTCTAGGCAAGGCTCCTGCCCCCCCCCCCCATCCACCCCGGTGTGTCCTTCCACTTCCCCATGTCATTAGAGGATTCCGCCTTTGGTTTCTGGGCCACGCCCAGTGATGCTCCTGGGACTAGATGGGGCACCAGGGATCGAACCCAGGTTGCTCACGGGCCACGAATGTGCCCTCCCTGCTGCACTATTGCTCCCGCCCACAGTGCAGAAATGCGGCTCAGAAACTGGTGGCACCGGAGAAATTGGGGGAGGCCCCGTTTAATGAGGCGGCAGACTCCCCACGTCGGGGTGCAGTGCTCAGCGAGTCTTCCTGCATTAGTAACAGCCCCGGTGCTTCGGGGAGGGGGGTGGGGTGGCGCTTCCCCTTGAACTCACACAGTGGCTGCTGACATAGACGGTGGCCGGGGCAGTCCGTGATTCTAACAACTTGTTTTGGGGGCCACACAGATGGGCACGTCCCGTCTCCGCTGCCCACTTCCTGCCCCCGGGGCCTGGCCAGACTTGTCCACTCGCTCTGTTCCCGCCACTTCCTGATGGGCCATTGATTCATCTTTCGTTCCCCTCCGAGAATGAGTCACTCAGGGGTCCTGCTCCTAATTTCCACTGCAGTATTATTTAGGGGTGGTAGTGGTGTGGGGGTGCACACTTGACAGTGCTCAGGGGACCCTCCTGGGGGTTCTATTCCTTTTTTTTTTTCCTTTTTGGGTCACACCCGGCGATGCACAGGGGTTACTCCTGGTTCTGCACTCAGGAATTACTCCTGGCAGTGCTCGGGGGAGCCTATGGGATGCTGGGAATCGAACCCAGGTCGGCCGCGTGCAAGGCAAACGCCCTCCCTGCTGTGCTGTCGCTCCAGCCCCCAGGCTGACAAGTTTGGTTAAAGGGACCTCCCCATTGCAGGCTCACTCATCCGGCTTCACCCCCTGTTGGGCCTTCTTAGCCCCCCCACTGCAGGTTCACAAACGCCTTGTCTAGAAAAGACTGAGGCCCAGGGAGAGGAAAGGTCATGCCCAAGGTCATTGGAATGAAAACACGTTGGCACCTGACACCCAGGCTGGCCCCTACACATCTCCAAATTCCCCCACAGACACCATCTACCCACTGACATTTAGAGCACTGTTCATCGATTTGCTCGAGTGGGCACCAGTAACATCTCCATTGTGAGACTTGTCTATTTTTTTTTTCTTTTTGGGTGACACCCGGCGATGCACAGGGGTCACTCCTGGCTCTGCATTCAGGAGTTACTCCTGGCAGTGCTCAGGAACCATATGAGATGCTGGAAATCGAACCCGGGTCGGCCATGTGCAAGGCAAATGCCCTCCCCACTGTGCTATCGCTCCAGCTCCAAGACTTGTCTGTTTTTGGCATATGAAATACACGATGGCAGCTTGCCAGGCTCTGCCGTGCAGGCGGGATACCCTCGGTAGCTTGCCGGGCTCTCTGAGAGGGACAGAGGAATCGAACCTGGGTCAGCAAGACACAATATTTCCAATCTTTGCTTTTTTGTTTTTTGCTTGTTTGTTTTTATTCTGGGACCACACCTGGCAATGCTCAGAGGTTACTCCTGGCTCTGCGCTCAGGAATCATTCCTGGAAGCATTTCGGGAGGGGGGACCCTATGGGATGCCGGGGATTGAACCTGGGTAGGTGCAAGGCAAATGCCCACCCCGCTGTACAATCCCTCTGACCTGATTTTCAGTCTCTGCTTTAGCCCAGCTAATAAGAATATATTTCAGGCTGGAGCGATAGTCCTGCAGGGAGGGCATTTGCCTTGCACGCGACCAACCTGGGTTCCATCCCTGGCATCCCATAGGGTCCCCCAAGCACTGTCAGGAGTAATTCCTGAGCATCGCTGGGTGTGACCCAATAAGCAAAATAGAAAAGAAAAGAATATATTTCATTCTGTTGGGGAGAAATGAAAAGGTTGAGAAAACATCGCCCTGGAGCTGCCTGGGGCTTGTATTATGTAATTTCAGCTACCCCCACCCGGATCCCTTTCTGAAACCCCCAAAATTAGGTTAGCAAGGCCCCGGAGGGTAGTTCCTGGGTTGGGGGGGGTCTCGGCAATGCGGAGCTTCCTCCTCCCATTTTCCAGAGGAGGAAGACTGAGGTCGGGGACTCGGGCGAGTGGGCGACTCTCTCATCCGTTGGCAGCGCGCGCGGGTAGGAAGGGACGCCTTTGAGTCAGCCGCCCACTCCAGCCGCAGAGACGCGAAAATAGACAATGTGGGAAGAGCGGAGACCCCCACGGGAGGCTTCGAGGGGGGCCCGGAGGCGTGGGGGGGGTGGGTGGGTCGCGCGGGGCGCTGCTGTGGTCCCGTGCCCGTGACACCCTTCCGGACGTCAGCTGGCTGCACACGCGGCCGCGCCACCGGATCCGCTCTCAGAATAGAGGGACCCGAGGCGTCCCCCACCCCACTTCCTGCCGGCTGCGGGCCGCGGGCCAAGTGCTGAGCCACCCACTTCCCCGCGGCCCGAGATAGATCAGGACTCGCAGCCCCGGAGACAAGACGAAATAGATCCCCGTGTCCCTGGGAGCCACAGGGTGCTCCATGCACGGCTGGATTGGGGCCAGGCCGTGCCCCGGGTCCCTCCTGCGACCCTTCCCGGGTCTTCCATGGAATGCGGGGGTCGGGGGAAGGGGTCGGGCCGAGCACCAAGGAGAACCCCGAGGGTTTGACACCCCCCTTCCCCATTGGCTTGATTTGGCTGTGCTGCATCGGGCTCCGTGGTGGCCCTCTCTGAACCCCTGGGTTCCTTTCTGTAGCTCAGACACTATTCTTGTCTCTCTCTGTGCCGTGTATCTGGGACCTCACTGACCCACAGGCAGGAGCACTGTTCAAGGAGAACTCCAGGAGGCGGGTGATCTTTTTTTTTTTTTTTGGGTCACACCTGGCGATGCACAGGGGTTCCTCCTGGCAGTGCTCAGGGATGTCGATAATCGAACCCGGGTCAGCTGCATGCAAGGCAAATGCCCTCCCCGCTGTGCTATCTCTCCAGCCCCGGCAGGTGATCTTTTAAGGGGTCTTCTGGGGACCGTAGGTTGTCTTGGCCATGCCGGTAGGCATCAGTGGAGACAGCCTGCTTGGGACTGAACCTTTGAGTTCCTGCACACCCCCTTGCTTTGGGGAAGTTGTGGGCTTATCAATACCTCGATTTTTTCCTCTGTAAAATGGGCAGAATCTGCATCTGTATGTGGCAAGGCCAGAGAGTAGGAAACCTGCGTTCTCATTCTCTTTCTTTTTCTTTTTGATTTTGGGCCACACCCAGAGGTGCTTGGGGCTTATCCCTGGCTCTGTGCTTGTATTCGGGAACCATACAGGGGTGTCAGAGATGGAACCCGGGTCAGCTGCATGCAAAGCAAGTGCGCTGCCTGTTGTACTATCACTCCGGTCCAGGAATCAAGCGTTCTTGCACCTTAAAAAAAAAAACAACAACCTGTGAACCAGTGAGAAAAGGAGAAACGTTTCCTAGACCCGCTGCCGTGCACTGTCCTGGGGTTGGAGACGCACCTCACTCATGTATCTGTTCCAGACTGGGCGACGCTTTTGTCCAGCGTCAGTCTGGACTGTGGGTTGAAGGGTCTTAAGTAGTGTGGGACATACAGGTGCCAGCAGGTTTCAGAAACCTCAGGGTGCTTGGGGCCTGGGCGGGACTGTCACCAGGAAGGGTGATTCCAAGGACAGCCGCAGGTCACTGAGCCCAGGGTTCAAAGAGACCAGCTTTGCTCAGTGGCCAGGGCCTAAGGGGAAACTGCTGACGGCCGGTCCAGAGGCCGCCATACCCCCGGGTGTGGTATGGCGGCCTCTGGTGGGTTCCAACTTCAACCCACAGTCCAGACTGACGCTGGACAAAAGCGTCGCCCAGTCTGGAGCAGATACATGAGTGAGGTGCGTCTCCAACCCCAGGACAATGCACGGCAGCGGGTCTAGGAAACGTTTCTCCTTTTCTCACTGGTTCACAGGTTGTTGTTTTTTTTAAGGTGCAAGAACGCTTGATTCCTGGACCGGAGTGATAGTACAACAGGCAGCGCACTTGCTTTCTTCTTAACTTCCTTCCTTCCCTCCCTCCCTCCCTCCCTCCCTCCCTCCCTCCCTCCCTCCCTCCCTCCCTCCTTTCTTTCTTTCTTTCTTTCTTTCTTTCTTTCTTTCTTTCTTTCTTTCTTTCTTTCTTTCTTTCTTTCTTCCCTCCCTCCTTTCTTCTTAACTTCCTTCCCTCCCTCCTTCCCTCCCTCTTTCTTTCTTTCTTTCTTTCTTTCTTTCTTTCTTTCTTTCTTTCTTTCTTTCTTTCTTTCTTTCTTTCTTTCTTTCTTTCTTTCTTTCTTTCTTCCTTTCTCTCTCTTTCTCTTTTTTTTTCACTTTGTGGTTCATACCCAACGATGCTCAGGGGTTGTTCCTGGCTCTGCACTCAGGAATTACTCCCGGCAGTGCTCAGGGGACCCTATGGGATGCCGGGGATCAAACCCAGGTTGGCGGCCTACAAGGCAAATGCCTCCCCTCTGTACACTGCCCTGGCCCCAAGGAAAAGCCAATTTCATATGAAAACGTCCAGACTGGGGGGCTTGAGTTCAGCCCCAGCAATACCTCCCCTGTCCTGCCTGTCGTCTCCTGCTGGCCCGGCCCTGGGTCTGCTGCCCGGCCCTCCCCGGCCCTGCAGAGCAACGCAGCAGCGAGAGCAGGAGGAAGAGTCATAAGTCAGCCCCAGGGCAGTCAGGAGGCTTCCCAAGGGAGCCCGAGTCCCAGCTGCAGCGTCGCCCGTGGGTGCAGCCCAAGGACGGAGCCCAGAGGGCAGCGAGGCAGGGCAGGCTGGATCTCGGCCACGCAGCCAGCTCCCGGCTCCAGGGTCACGGGGCCAGAAGGAGGCCGGCCCGCCTGGAAACAGCGGCAGAGACCCAGCCGGGTTTGGCCTCCAGGGTCTGGAACTCGATGGCCACTGCCCCGATCTCGGCCCCCTCTCCTGGCTTCTCTGTTTTTTGTTTTTTGTTTTTTTTTTTTTTTTGCTTTCTGGGTCACACCCGGCGATGCACAGGGGTCACTCCTGGCTCTGCACTCAGGAATTACTCCTGGTGGTGCTCAGGGGACCCTATGGGATGCTGAGAATCGAACCCGGGTCGACCGCATGCAAGGCAAGCGCCCTCCACGCTGTGCTACCGCTCCAGCCCCGCTTCTCTGTTTTTTTTTGCTCTGGAAAGCCGGCACGAAGGGTTCTGGCCTCACAGCAGTGAGCAGGGGGATGAGGTGCAGCCAAGAGGGAGCACTCCTGGGTCACGCCCAAGAGGACGCTCTCCGGACAGGGGAAGGGCCTGCTGAGGGCTGCGAAAGCGGCCAGCAGATGGGATTCCATCTGTTCCGCAGAGACCTTGGAGGGGATCCGTCCCCCGTCTGCCTTCTCTGGTCCCCGGGGGAGCGCCCAGGGCCTTCTCCCAGCTCGGCTCCGGAAGGGGCTGTTCTAGGGAACCCTCTGACCTTGACTGTCAAAGAGCCCAGGCAGGCCCCCTCTTCCAGAAGTTTCCAAGTCAAAGACACGCTGCTTTAGGGGCCAGAGCGATATAACACGGTGGGGAGGGCGTTTGCCTTGCACGTGGCCGACCCTGGTTCGATTCCCAGCATCCCATAGGGTCCCCTGAGCACCGCCAGGAGTAATCCTGAGTGCAGAGCCAGGAGGAACCCCTGAGCATCGCCGAGTGTGACCCAAAAAGCTAAAATAAATAAATAAATAAATAAATAAATAAATAAATAAAAAGACGCTGCTTTAAGTGGAAGCAAGGAAGCATGCTTTCCCTGGGGGAAGCAAGAGGAAAATGTCAACGCATCTTTCATTTTCTCCCAGACCACTCAGGGATTGCTTGACAAAATTCTCCTCCAGTCATTGGAAGCATCAGAGCCAGAGAGAAGTGGGATGTCCCGCCCTTGATGGGGGCCGGGGGCGGGGGGAGGGGGGCGGCGGTGATGTGGTCCTGGGCTCCAGGCTTGGCTTTCTCCCCTATTCATTGAGCATGTCTTTGGGGGGAAATTTCACACTTCCCTGAACCTCAATGTCCTCATTTGCAAAATGGGCCGCTTCTAAGTAGCGGTTTAGTTTGTGGGAATTAAATGAGATCATATGGTTCAGCGCAGCGAGAAAGCCAGGAAGTGCCATTTATTAGGCTCATTCGAAATAGTCCGAGTGACCGCACATCCTGTTTGTCCCCCCCTACAAGGAGGCTGCGCTGTTCTTCTCCCTGAGAGACGGGCACTTTAACTCGCAGGGTGTGTGGGGGGTGTGGGGGGTTGGTACAGGGCCCAGAGCTGGCCCTCCTTGTAGAGGACGGGCCAGGCCAGGGCGCTCTGCTCAAGGTCATGCAGTTCGCGAAGAACTGAGCCAAGTTCAGTTATCTTAGACAAAAAAAGAAAAAAAAAGCATCATTGTGCATAGGGCCAGGCCAGACGGGACCCCCTGGGCTCACCCAGGACCCCTTCATGGAGTCATCATTCAGAGTGTGGCTTCAAACTCTCCACGTACCTGGGTGACTTCTTGGGGGCTGATACATTTCTTCCGGTTCTGTGGTTTCAGCCAGGCTGTTCCGTGCATTGACCCCAACACCTGGACCAGGGGTGAGACTGCAGCCCCTTCACCAGAAAAAAAAAAAAAAAATCGGTGTCTTCTAAGTTCTGGCCACAGGGTGGCGCTGCTGCTCAAGTCGTGTAACGTCATAGCTGGTACTTGGAACAGCATCAATGAAACCCTTTATCAATTAAATTCCTTATCTATTGAACTCCTACTATGTGCACACCTGGGGTCCACGGAGGGGAGGGCTTCAGTGACTCATTGATGATAGCCTGACAGACACACCAGCAATAACAACACTGGTCTGGATTGTCACAGTTGCCGGGGCAGCTACGTCGGACAAATCTCATTTCATTTGCAAAGCAATTCTTGACAGCAGATGGGGTGGGTCGCAGGCTGTGGGAAAAGGCAGCTGAGGCAGAAAAGGGACCACCAAGCAAAGGATGCCTGGAGGCCTCGCTCGGGATGGGAGATGTGAGCTGAAAGTAGACTATAGACCGAACATGATGGCCACTTACTGCCTGTATTGCAAACCACAACACCCAAAAGGAGAGGGAGAGAAAGGGGGAATGTGCCTGCCACAGAGGCGGGGGGGGGGGGGGAAGGGATGGGGGTGGTGGGAAGGATACTGGGAACATTGGTGGTGGAGAATGGGCACTGGTGGAGGGATAAGTACTTGACCATTGTATGTATGACTGAAACGTAATCACCAAAGTGTGTGTCTGTAATTCTATCTCCTGGTATTTCATTAAAATATAAAAATTTAAAAAAAAGATGGGGTGGGTCTTTCTCCCCCCTCTCCACTTGAGGAGGAAATGTGGAGGCATGGAGAGGTAAAAGGACTTGAGTTAAGGTGCAGAGTAAGGGGCTAGGGGTCAGATCTTTTAAAAAAACATATTATTATTATTATTATTATTATTACTATTTTGCTTTTTGGGTCACAGCCGGTGATGCTCAGGGGTTCCTCCTGGCTCTGCACTCAGGAATCACTCCTGGCGGTGCTTGGGGGACCATATGGGATGTTGGGAATCGAACCTGGGTTGGCCGTGTGCAAGGCAAACGCCCTACCCGCTATGCTATCGCTCCAGCCCCTAGGGGTTAGATCTTAATGGACCACGTGCGGGTGTGCGTGTGTGCGTGCGTGCGTGCGTGTGTGTGTGTGTGTGTGTGTGTGTGTGTGTGTGTTGAATGGGGTAGACCAGTTGTCTTTCCTTCTACGATACGACCTGCCTTTCTATCCCCAAGCTTCAGTGGGGGAGGGCGGGGGGCTGCCGCGGTTCTCAGTGCTGGATGTGAGGAGAGGGTCTCCCCGGCAGTCACGCACGCTCCCCGGAGCTGCAGTGGCACGGGGCATCTGCAGCCTCCAGCCCGGTTTCCCGGAGGCTCTGTGTGTGTGCGCCCGCGCTCAGGCTGAGAGCCGCAGCCTCTGGCTCGGCGCTGGCGGAAGCGTCTGCAGAGAGGTCAGGCTCCCCCCGCGCGGCCTGGGCCGGAGTGACTCACCAGAATCTGAGGGCTGCCAGGTGGCTGGCCCGCCAGCAATGATTCATTCGTTCATTCATTCCTTTATTCATTCAACAAACGCTTCCTCCGCGTCTGCCCGCCCGCCCGCCCGTGCGTTTTGGGGACGAGGGTGAGGGGGTGCAGGGTGCAGCTCAGAGGCTGCTGACAACAGCTAAGTCCAGGTGGCTCCCACGTCTGGACTAAGAGCTCTGGGGGGGGGCGGGGTGAGGGTGACAGTGGGGGAGGGGCCAGGCCAGGAGATCAGAGAGGGCAGCCCTGGCCTCTGGGTCTGGGTTGCAGATTAACGGGCCAAGGAGTGAGAAGGGGACGAGGGGAGTAGGGATGGCCCAGAAGCTGCCGGGCCAAGGAGTGAGAAGGGGACGAGGGGAGTAGGGATGGCCCAGAAGCTGCCGGGAGATAGGTGAGGGCACCCGGGATGACCTCGGGGCTCTCCCCAGGGTCAGGGGTGAATTGTGTCCCCTGGGAGCTCAGCGCAGGTCTTCAAAGGTCCCCTCGTCCTCCTGCATGGAACTGGGCTGTGAGCTCCGAGATCTGAGACTGGATGCAGAGGATTTTCAGTGTGTGTGTGTGTGTGTGTGTGTGTGTGTGTGTGTGTGTGTGTGTATGGGGGGGGGTGTTGACAAGCCAGTGAAACCCTTGGGAGAACTTCACACTCCTGATGTTTGTGGGGTTTTGTTTTGCTTTTTGGCCACACTCCTGGCTCTGCGCGCAGGAATTACTCCCGGCAGTGCTCTGGGGACCATATGGGATCAAACCCGGGTCAGCCTATGCAAGGCAAATGCCCTCCCCTCCGGACTATTGCTCCAGCCCCAATCCTGACGTCTCTCTCTCTCTCTGTCTCTCTGTCTCTGTCTCTCTCTGTCTCTCTCTCTCTCTCTCTCTCACTTATTGAGTCACACCCGGTGATGCACAGGGGTTACTCCTGGCTCTGCACTCAGGAATCATCCTGGCAGTGCTCAGGGGACCATACGGGATGCCGGGGATCGAACCTGGGTTGGCCGAGTGCAAAGCAAGTGCCCTCCCCGCTGTGCTATTGCTCCAGCCCCAGATTTCTAGTTTTAGCTCTCTGGCTCCGGGCTTGAACCCCAGGCCTTGCACATGCAGGCACACGCTGTGCCTGAGGCCTGTGCCTGCCCCTTGATTTGTCTCCTTCCCCGGAAGCCAAATCACTCACATTGTCTGGGTTTTCCCCACCCACGAGCACCCACGTTCTAGAGGTGCAAAGGGAGCTGGTCTCCCCGAATCCTCCCTGCCTACCTCCCTCCCTCCTCTCCCCACTTCGGAGGCCCCTCTTTTCCTGGTGGCCTCCTGTGCCTGCGTTGAAAATCTCTCCAGACTCAAGTGCGAGCAGGGGAGACTGGTCTGTGGGTGATGGCCACAAGGATGGGGTTGGGGAGAGGCTTGGGTTCGGGGGCTCCTAACTGGCGAGCTTGAAAGACGTTTCCCAACCCGAGTGCCCTAAAATAGATGACTGGTTAAAGGAACTTTAGTACATCTACACAGTGGAATACGATGCAGCTGTTAGGAGAGATGGATTCATGAAATTTGCTTATAAATGGATAGACATGGGGAGTATCATGCTAAGTGAAATGAGTCAGAAAGAGAGAGACAGACATAGAGGGACTGCACTCATTTGTGGAGTGTAAGGTAGCATCACATGAGGCTGACACCCAAGGACAGTAGATACGAGGGCCAGGGGGATTGCCCCATAGCTGGAAGCCTGATTGATGAGTGGAGGGGAGAAGGTAGATGGAATAGAGAAGGGATCACTAAGAAAATGATGGCTGGAGGAACCAGTTGGGATGGGAGATGCATGCCGAAAGTAGATAATGGACCAAACATGATGACCTCTCAGTGTCTGTGTTGCAAGCCGTAATGCCCCAAAGTAGAGAGAGAGTATGGGGAATATTGTCTGCTGTGGAGGCAGGGGGAGGGTGGGAAAGGGGGGGTATACCTGGGATATTGGTGGTGGGGAATGTGCACTGGTGGAGGGATGGGTGTTTGATCATTGTGAGATTGTAACCCAAACATGAAAGCTTATAACTATCTCACGGTGACTCAATAAAATTAAAAAAAAAAAAAGAAAGAAAGACGTTTCCACCCAATGCAGTTGGAGCAAAGAGTAGGGGTGGGGCTGGCGGGAGGTGTGGCGCAAAGGGAAGGTGTGGGGACTGTTGGGGGCAGAGAGGGGGCGAGAGGGCTGTGGGGGGGTTGTCACCTTAGGCAGCCGCCTGCAACAGCTGGGGGTACAGGAAGGGGGCGAGAGGGTCCCCTAGCTCGGACCTCCGCTGACTCCCGGGAGATTTGCAGCCCCTTCCTGCCCCTCACCACACGCCCCCAACATACCCGCACTCGTGCGCACACACACACACACACACACACACACACACACACATGCACACACATGCACTCAGACCCATGTGCAGAGCTGCCCCTTGGTGCTGGGCTGGGGGTGGGGCGGGACCCCCACTGAGCAGGGGCTACAGGGCACAGCGGGGACTCTGCTGTGTGGACAGAGGGGGCCACGGGGATGTAGGGAGTGTTCACCTTGGGACAAGGAGGGTTTGTCCTTGAAAGCTCCACCTCCGTGGGGAATTCTCTGGGGACCAGGTAATGGGCTGCACCTCATTACACCCGCCCTGGTGCAGCTTCCCCTTTCCGGTGCATCATTTTCAGGCCCTTTTCTCATCTCGCATCTCTGGGCAGAGCGATAGCACAGTGGGTAGGGTGTTTGCCTTGCACGAGGCCGACCCAGGTTCGATTCCTCGGACCCTCTCGGAGAGCCCGGCAAGCTACCGAGAGTATTCCGCATGCACGGCAGAGCCTGGCAAACTACCCGTGCAGTATTCAATATGCCAAAAACAGTAACAACAAATCTCACCATGGAGACGTGACTCGTGCCCGCTCGAGCAAATCGATGCACAACGGGACGACAGCGCGACAGAGCTACTCATCTCTAGACTGATTTCCGGTAAGGATGCAGTTCCATAAAACATACTCAAGACATGTGGTCAGGGCCAGAGAGATGACTCGGTGGGTTGGGGGCCCAGGTTAGACCCCTGGCGTCGCCAGGAGCAGCTCCTGAGCACCTGATGTGTGGCCCTAACCCACCCCCACTCCCAAATTCACCTGTTGATGTTGCCGCCCTGTCAATAGTGGGTGGTTAGTAGGAAAGTTTGGGGCAAGCTTAGATGCACATCTGAGTGTGTGGGGTGGGGGGTGGGGGGCAGTCTCCAACCCATGGTGTGTTCAAGTGTCCACTGCGTGTAGGTGACCAACGGTGCTGGTCCAGCCAGTGACACAAGACGCCTCATCATCTGGAATCTGTCTTTGGGTTCACACTTGCTACCCTCTTTCTTTTTGGGGGCAGAGCAGGGAGGTTCTGGGTCACACCTGGCGATGCTCAGGGCTCACTCCTGGTTCTACACTCAGGAATTACTCCAGGTGGTGTTTGGGGGACCCAAGGGATGCTGGCGATTGAACCCGGGTCAGCCGCGTGCAAGGCAACCGCCCTCCCCATTGTACTATTGCTCTGGCCCTGTTATTTTTTTCCCCTAATTTTTGAATTGATTGAGATGCTGTGATTTACAATAATGCTAATAATGATTTCTCATGCGTTTTATTTCAGTGCTGGGGACAGGGGATGCGGGTCTCCTGGCCGCAAGCCCTCGTGTGCCCTCTCTACTGCCCTTCTGATGGCCTCATCTCTGACCCGCAGGTGCCCTGCGACTCAGGTGCTGAGCTTGGAGCCCAGTCCCCAGGGTGCTGGCTTTCTGCATCGGGAAGGACAGAATGTTCCAGCCTTTGCCGTAGCTGCCCAAGACCTGGAAGCGGCCACTGCTCAGAGGCGGGTCCCTTCTCTGAGAAACACTGGTTAGAGGCCGCGGTCCCGGCTGGGGAGATGGAAGGAGAAAAGCAGCGTTTGCCGGGGGCAGTGGGGTGTGTGTGGATATGGGCAAGCCCCTTAGTGCAGGTCAGCTGGACCAGTGAGACCCAGGGTGGGGTTGGAGGGACCTCGGAATCCAAGAACAAGAAGCCCGAGTGCTGTGCTGTGTGTTGGGGCCTGTCCACGCTGCAGCTCCTGGCGGGCTGAGTCACTCTGACACGTTCTTTTCGTTGGGGCCACACCCGGCAGTGCTCAGGGCTCACTTCTGGTTCTCTGCTCAGGGTGCTTGCTTGCTAGTGCTCAGGGGACCCGCTGCGGATAATCAGAGCAGCGTCAGCCACACTCCATCACCCCCGTATTTCCACACCACCCCCGTAATTAACCTTTCTCTGAATATCAGGGCACCCACCGCCCACCCCGCGGGACAGGATATGCAGGAGGGTTACAAGATGCATTTCTCACCTCTCTTGGAGCAGATTCTCAAAGGAGGGGCTTTCTTCCCCCCCTCTTCCCCCTTCTCAGACTCTGGCTTCAACGCTTCAGGAGATGAGTAGGGGGTGATGGTATGGTTTGTGAGAGAAGAGAGGTGATTAGGGGGAGAGGAAGACATTTGGAAATAGAAGGTTCTGGAGAGACAATGGGGAGGACGAGGTTGGTTCCCCCAGTCAAGAAGGTGACCCAGCATGAGATTTGTCCCAACAAATGAAAAATGAGAAACAGGCAAATGGGTTTTGGGGGTTGGGGGAAGGAAGGTAGTGAGCTTTCCGTGCATGGAGGTAATCAACTCCAGGCTGAGGATTCACGCGCCGCAGAGAGGTTTTCTGTGAAGACCCCGCGTAGGTCAGGAGGGTCTTGCATTCATTCATGCAGCCCGTCTTCTGGCCGTCTTCATCCAGGGCGCGTGAGAGAGACAGGGAGGCCGAGGTGAACGGGATGCCATCCCTGGCCCCCGCGACTGCCTGGCCCCGGGAATGGACAGACTCATCATCTCCAAGGTGCATCGCGCTGCAGTTGGTTCTGTGCTCGGGAGCAGCCAGGCTCGGAGCTGGCGCGGATGTGCCGTGTGAGCCTTTTGGTATTGATCTGCTGGCACCGGAGCTGGCGGGGGAGCGGCAGGGGGAGGGCACCGCAGTGTTATTAGTGCCGAGGACACGCTGTAATCTGTCAGTGTCACCCTGGCCAGGGAGCCTTCCTGTGTTAACTCCTCCCTCCCCAGCAGCCACTGAGCACGGAGCTGTCCAGCACCCTCTCCAGTGACCCAGAGGAGGCAGAGCCTTGGAGCTGACGCTGCTTCTCCCCGGGGGGGCCTACTACCTCGGCCGCACGGACTGAGTCAGTATTTTCCAGACACACCTGGGGCATGTTCAGTTCCTCCTTCAGTTACCTAAGGAGTTTCCTCTACTAGCTGCGGGTACTGCATCTTCCCCTTTTTCCTGCCTTCCTTCCTTTCTTCTCTTTTCCATTCTGAGTCCAGTCATTCATGCATCAATCCATCCTCCATGGAATCAACCTATTAACCCAACCCAACCCGACCCAACTCAGCTCAGTCCAACCCAACCCAACCCAACTCAACCCAACCCAACTCAGCTCAACCCAAATCAGCTCAGTCCAACCCAACTCAACCCAACACAACCCAACACAACCCAAATCAGCTCAGTCCAACCCAACCCACCCAACTGAACCCAACACAACCCAACCCAACTCAGCTCAGCCCAAATCAGCTCAGTCCAACCCAACCCACCCAACTGAACCCAACACAACCCAACACAACTCAGCTCAACCCAAATTAGCTCAGTCCAACCTAACCCAACCCAACCCAACTTAACCTAACCCAACTCAACTCAACACAACTCAGCTCAACTCAACCCGACTCAGCTCAATCCAACGTAACCCAACCCAGCCCAACCCAATTCAACCCAACCCAACCCAACCCAACACAACTCAGCTCAATCCAAATTAGCTCAGTCCAACCTAACCCAACCCAACCCAAACTTGACTCAACCCAACTCAACTCAACACAACTCAGCTCAACTCAACCCGACTCAGCTCAATCCATGCAACCCAACCCAGCCCAACCCAACTCTACCCAACTCAACTCAACCCAACCTAATTCAACTCAACCCAACTCAGCTCAGTCTAACCCAACCCAACATAACTCAACCCAACTCAGTCCAACCCAACTCAACTCAACTCAACCCAACTCAGCTCAGTCTAACCCAACCCAACATAACCCAACCCAACTCAGTCCAACCCAACTCAACTCAACTCAACCCGACTCAGCTCAGTCTAACCCAACCCAACATAACCCAACCCAACTCAGTCCAACCCAACTCAACTCAACTCAACCCGACTCAGCTCAGTCTAACCCAGCCCAACCCAACCCAACTCAACTCAACTTAACCCAACCCAATGCAACTCAACCCAACTCAGCTCAGTTCAACCCAACCCAATATAACCCAACCCAACTCAGCCCAACCCAACTCAACTCAACTCAACCCAACTCAGCTCAGTCCAACCCAACACAACCCAACCCAACTACCAACTCAACTCAACCCAACCCAACCCAACCAACCCAACTCAGCTCAGTCCAATCCAACCCAACCCAGCCCAACCCAACCCAACCCAACCCAACCGAATGCAACCCAACGCAACTCAACTCAACTCATCTCATCTCATTTCAACTCAACTCATCTCAACTCAATTAAATTCAACTCATTTTTGTTCAGTTCACCTCAACTCAACTCAGTTCAGTTCAGTTCCATTAGTTTAATTCATCTGGATCATTGCCTAGATAACCAGGTCTAGTTATCCATGTGCCAGATAAATTCTTTGTGAGCCTGTCCTCTGCCCTGTGAAGCCCTGGTGTTGGGGAGGGTGATCGGAGATGACTCCTCATCCTTCATGGCCTGCTCTGAGCCCTGCCTCTGAGCTCCCTGTCCAGTCCCTTCAGCAGAAGCCTCCGTGTCTAAGGGACTGTTCTGTGCCATACAGTTTTAGTTTGTTTTCCACAAAGCCTGGAGGATAGAGTTAAGGTGAAGAGGAGAGCAACATATGGAAAGAAGGTGAGATTGAGCCAAACAGGACAGAGATTTGGAAGCATTCTCATTCCTCGGTGAGTACCCTGGTTAGGACCAATAGGGTGTGTGTATGTATGTGTGTGTGTGTGTGTGTGTGTGAAAGTAAATAGAAGAGGCCAAGGAGACAGCTGGCAATGTGGGTTAGCATTGGAGATAGGTTCTCTGGAGCCAATAGATTGCTCAGCTAATTGGCTCCATTTTGCCATACTCCTGCTGTGTGACCTTGGGCTTAGAGCTCAGGCACACTGAGCCTTGGTTTTCCTCCTTGAACAGCAGAGCTAAAGACAGGCTCTAGATTGTGATGTTGCTCTTAGCATTCACATGGAAAGTGCTGGTCTTTACATCTGGCACTTAAATAGGGCCAGCCGAGTGGAGTCCAGCTCTGGTTTATGCCAGGCTACAGAACCAGGAGCTTGTGCTTCTGGAACATTCCCTGCTGCCAGTTCTCTACATGAATCTTGAACCCATTTTACAGATGAGGAGCTGAAGGCTCAGGGAGGCGATGTCTATCTTGCTCAGTCTCACAGCTGGTGGAAGGGGAGCTGGGCTTCCCATATTCCTCTGTGCACCCCTCTGTTCTGCCTCTTTCTATGGCTGTCCCCCTATCCTTTCTTTGCTTTTGTTTTTGGGCACCCGTGGCAGTGCTTGGGGTCACTTCCTGTGGAGACTGCACAGCGCTTGGGGGTGGAATTTGGCCTTCCACCTGCAAAGCCCGTGCTCTAACCCCCTGAGCCATCACTCTGGCCCAGTCCTCTGCATTCTGAGTTGTGGGGAGGGCCGGGACAGACAGAGTTAAGGGCTTCACTGCAGGTCTGGGTTTGAACCTGGAGCTCCCACATGCAAAGAACCGATAGTCAAGAACTGAGTTTTCCAGCCCAATTCTTCTTCCCAGGGGCCACTGAAGCGCTTCCCTTTGACGATGAGAGCGTAGGATTGTGATGTCTCCCCTTTGGCCTCATTTGCGAGGAAGCTCGTCCTTTCGAGCATTTTGCTTTGTCTCCTTTCCAAGGCTTTGGTAAACTCCCGCTAGAATCCTTGTAATTTATGTGTCTTTTACTGTACGTTCCTCCACTCATAGACGGAGCTTTATAAATAGAGGTCGGCTGAATGGAGGAGGGCCATTTGCAGAATCACAAGGGAATAATTCAAATACGACGATGCATTTGGAGGGGCTGGCGCGCAGCGGGTAGGGCACTTGCCTCGCACGTGGCCAAGCTGGGTTTGGTTCCTGGTATGTATAGGGTTCCCAGAGCATTGCCAGGAGTGATCCCTGCGCACAGCTGGGTGAAACCCCCCCAAACCAATCTCCCACTCCCCAAATAAAAGAAGAAAAACCAACCTATCAAATTAAAAATCACAATGAGTTTGGGGAGAAACCAGCCTCACTCATATCCGCCACCTTCTCTCGCCTTGTTCAGCCTTGGACCCATGACTGTTGCATGGAAATACAGCAGTGATCTCTCTCTCTCTCTCTCTCTCTCTCTCTCTCTCTCTCTCTCTCTCACTCTCTTTCACTTTTGGGGCACACTGGGTTTTGCTCAGGGCTTACTCCTAGCTCTGCACTCAAGAGTCACTCCCGATAGTCCTCGGGGGATCATATGGGATGTTGAGGTTCCAACCCAGGTTGACTGCATGCAAGGCAACTGCCCTACCCACTGTGCTATCTCTCTGGCCCCCTCAGTGATGATTTTTTTCTTCTCAATTTTTTTGGGGGGACCTCATCTTCTGGTACTCAGGGGATATTCCTGGCTCTCTGATCAGGAGTGTCCTCTGGCGGTGCTCAGAGACCAGATATGGTATAGGGGATGGAGCCTGGGTCAAGTGTGTTCAAGGCGAGTGCCTTAACCCCTGTATTATCTCTCTGAGCCCCCCCAATCCTCCACCCCCGTTCCTCTTTCAGGCCTCAAGGCAAGGCGATTGATGTTTCAAGGGAAGACTTTGCACTTGTGGATTCCTCTTCCTGGTCTTCCCCACCCCCCGCTTCTGATTTCAGATGTCAGCATCTGTGTAAAAGGGGGTGTGAGTCCATTTCTGCATCCCCCAAACTCCCATGCATGATGCTCCTCCCTCAAGGGAGAGCTCTTGTTCTCCTCCTGGGAAACTGGGGGCATTGTTGGCAACTGAGGCAGGACAGAGTAGCCACTGGACTCAGAGACGGGGACCTTCGGACGCCAGCTCTGCCACCATCCGAGGAGGTTGGGGCCGTGGCTCTGTTCTAGAACGCTCGCGTGGAGGAGGCATCGTGACCCGTTGGGTGCCCAGGCACACACAGTGCTCTCTGCTCTCTGAGCACCGCCAGAGGACACTCCTGATCAGAGAACCAGGAATATCTCCTGAGTACCAGAAGATGAGGTCCCCCCAAAAAAATTGAGAAGAAAAATAATCATCACTGAGGGGGCCAGAGAGATAGCATAGTGGGTAGGGCAGCGCTCTCTGCTCTCAGTCACACAAGGAGGGAGTTCAGGGCGTCCCTTCTTTTCCCATTTACCAGTGGGCGTTTGGCAGCTCGCCTGGGTTGGTGGCCTGGAGCCAGGCCAGCACCTGGGCACGGTGACCCAGAACCTCTTCACCCCCACACTCGACTGAGCCTCAGTTTCCGTATCTGGATGGGGGATGGCCGTGCCTGTTGCTTCACGGGGCAGTGAGAATAGCCTGGCATTCTGCAGGCACTCCATCCATCCCAACTGGCCAGGGCCAAGATATACATTGGGATCTGGCTAGGGGCGACCTGAGATTTGCAGGCTGTATTAGGAGGACACTGGGGAGACGCGGGGGGGGGTGAGGGAGCCCCAGGAAACAACAGTATGAGTTTAAGTTAGACTCTGTCCCTCCGGTACCTCCTTCTCCTCTGACTTTCTGCCTCTGAGAGTTGACTACACCCTCTGACGATTACGTCCTGACGAGTTATTCCCCACCCCAAGGCACCCCAGATTGCCCCAAGTGAACCTGATGGGAAGGGGTCCTCTCCCACCCCTCCTCACAGGCACCCCAGGTTTTGGAGTTGCCTCTGAGGGCCTGTCAGCAGCCTTGATTCCTCCTCTGCTTCCGGTCCTAGTCATGGAGCAGGGGCCGGAGCGTGGTCCCCATTTCCGTTTCCTGATTCCTTTCCTGTGGCAGTGAGCAGGGAGGGACCGAGAGAGGGAGAGAGAGAGAGAGAGAGAGAGAGAGAGAGAGAGAGAGAGAGAGAGAGAGAGAGCATGAGAGAGAGAATGAGGGAGAATAAGAGAGGGAGAGAAGGGCTGGGTGCTCCTGCTGACCAACAAATGGGTTCTGGGCCCCGGAAATGTCTTTCTTTGTCCTCATGCCATATTGGTTCTGAGCCAGGACCCAGGGGGGTGAGACCCGGGGATGGGGTTCTGGGGTTGTCAGGGATGAGGGGACGGGGACAAGGGTGGCAGGGTTGGGAGGGGGGTGACCCAAGGATGGGCCAGATGCTGCCAGTGTGGTGCATCTGTACATATCTGTGGACATGCACATCTGGACCCTGGACCCAGAAAGACGCATCGCAGCAGAGTGGACACAGCTGGCCGCTGACCAGTGCCTGGAGAGCCTCAGGCGACCTGGCCTGTGTGTGGACTAGGGGTGGGATAAGCAAGAGTGGGTGTGTGGGTCCTTCCTCCCCACCCCCTGACCTTCAGTGTGTTTTACCTTCCCTATTTCTTCACCTTCTGGCCTTGGTGCTCCTGCGCCCCCTTTCTTTTCTTAGGGGGAGTAGGGTTGTAGAACTGGGGCCACCCCTGGTGGTCTAAGGGCTTATTCTGGGCTCTGTGCCCAGCGATGTTTCCTGGAGGGGCTCAGGGCCCCATATGAGGTGATGGGGATTGAACCCTAATCAGCTGTGTACAGACCCTCCCTGCTGTCCTTACTTTAAGTGTTTTTTTTTAATTTTCATAAAAGTAGTTCACAATAGTTCATTACCGATGATATTCAAACACCAGTCCCACCACCGAGCACCTTCCCACCACCATAAGAGGGAAGTGTGTAAAGGTTGTTGGATTTCATTCTGGAGCTCTTTAAGCCCGGACATAAGAGAAGACAACCAAGTATGTTAAAACCAAACATATGTGTGCTACTTTTGATAAATAAGTGAGATAGAGTGTAAGAGGTCACGCAGCCACAAATGCGGCCGCACGTTCCAGGAAATTCTGCACTCTCTTCTGGAAGCTTTAGTTTATAGTCTCTGGGTCTTGGCCGTTGATGAGATTACATGGTGCTTGGGGGCAGTTTGTGGGTGTGACTGCCAAGCTACTGGAAAACGGGGGACCTGGGGGAAGGAGGCCTGGTCTCAGTTCAAGTGGCCTTGGAGATCTCAGCCACAGGTTCCCACATACCTGGGTTTTTCTGCTGGTCCGCTCTTGGGTGAGGTTCATCTGATCTTGGGTGAGGATCGTCCAAGCGTGTGAAGAGTCTGTCCTTACTTTAAGTTTTGGGGGGGGCACACATTCAGCGGTGCTCAGGACTTATTCCTGGCTTTGTGCTCAGGGAGTGCTCCTGGTCGGTCTTGGGTGGGGGCCGTCTAGGAAGCTAATTATTGAACCTGGGTCAGCTGCTTGGAAAGCAAGTGTCCTACCCACTGTGCTATCACTCCTGCCCCTCCAGGGGACTTACTTTATTTATTTATATTTTTATTTTTTTTGCTTTTTGGGTCACATCTGGCGATGCTCAGGGGTTCCTCCTGTCTCTGCTCTCAGGACTTACTCCTGGCTGTGCTCAGGGGGCCCTATGGGATGCCGGGAATTGAACCCAGGTCGGCTGCATGCAAGGCAAACTCCCTACCCGCTGTACTATCGCTCTGGCCCCCTCGAGGGGACTTTATTAAGACGAAAGAAAACACAAATGGCCTTGGAGCTTGGGGGTGTGATTCAGTGGTCCAGCACACTGGACCAGTGGTCACACACACCCTGACCTGTGTGACGCTTGTGTTCCATCCCCGGCATGGAGAGAAGGGAAAAAAACCCCAGACTTACAGCATTCGCCCATTTCTTTTCTTTTCTTTTGTTTGTTTGTTTGTTTCTTTGTTTCTTTCTTTTTTTTTACCTTTTTTTGCCTTTGGGTCACACCCGGCGATGCTCAGGGGTGACTCCTGGCTCTGCACTCAGGAACTACCCCAGGTGGAGCTCAGGGGGCCCTATGGGATGCCGCGGGGATCGAACCTGGGTTGGCTGCCTACAAGGCCAGCGCCCTCCCCTCTGTCCTGTCTCCAGGGCCCCAACATTCGCCCATTTCTGTGGCACAGAAGCGGCTCCCAGGCGTGGGGTTGCCCAGGGAGGACTCAGCAGAGGGGCCCCTTGCACAGAGCTGGAGTTTGGCCTCCGAGCTGGGGGGGAGGGGGCAGGAGGGGGGCACGCGTGCGGGGAGCGACCCCTGCTTGGGAAGGTTGCCTCCCTGAGCGTGCGGAGGCCGCGGTCGCTGGTCCCCTGCCAGCTTTCTCAGCTGCGGCTTGGAAGCGGGTCCAAAGGGATGCTGCTCATTAGACAGGTCTAGACGCTCCGGAGACAGCTGCCTGCCCTGGCCGCTGGGAGACGCTCAGTGCGCCCCGGACGGACGTGGTGAGGTCAGCACTGGGCCAGCAGGGACCCCGGAGTCTGGCGCGGGAGTGTCAAGGTAAGCTCCCAACCTCTGTGGGAAGCGGTTTCTGGGCATGGCCGATGAGCCAGGAACCTGCTTCAAGCAGAATCGCTGTGAGAGTCCAGCCCCGTGTTTGCCCTCTCTTGTCTGCAAGGGGGTCCTTCCTTTCTTTCCTTCTTTCCTTCCTTCTTTCCTTCCTTCCTTCCTTCCTTCCTTCCTTCCTTCCTTCCTTCCTTCCTTCCTTCCTTCCTTCCTTCCTTCCTTCCTTCCTTCCTTCTTCTTTCTTTCTTTCTTTCTTTCTTTCTTTCTTTCTTTCTTTCTTTCTTTCTTTCTTTCTTTCTTTCTTTCTTTCTTTCTTTCTCTCTTTCTTTCTTATTTGCTTTTTGGGTCACACCTGGCGATGCACAGGGGTTCCTCCTGGCTCTGCACTCAGGAATTACTCCTGGCGGTGCTCAGGGGACCATATAGGATGCTGGGAATCGAACCTGGGTCGGCCGCGTGGAAGGCAAACGCCTTACCCGCTAGACTATCACTTCAGCCCAAGGAGGGGTCCTTTAGTCCTGTGTGATCTGGGCTTCTGAGCTCAGGGGTCTCCGATGAACCATGGGGGCCAGAACCAGCGACCTGAGCCTGGAGTACTGAAGCCCCCATCCGCATACCAGAGGGACAGAGGCAGGAGGCCTGGGGGCTCGGGCACCCAACCGTGACCCTTGCCACATGGGCACGGAGAGTTGGAGGACCAGAGAGCGGTCTCCCCGAGGCCACTCCCCTCTTCTAATCCAAGCTGGCTTTCCTGGATTTTCGGGGAGCCACCTCAGGGTTGGCTGCTGCTGGCTGGCCAGAGGGGGGCCAGCCTGGGGCGGGGGCGAGGGGAAGCAGCTGTTTGAAGGCGCTGGAATTTGGGTGTGCAGGCTGGGATGGGGACCCCTGCGTGGGAGAGAACTTGCCCATGTGGAGGGAGGGAGAGGGGGGGCAGAGAAGGGGGACCGGGCTATGGGCCAAAATCCAGGGACAAGGGCCTAGGCGTGGAGTTTGGAGGAAACGGAGCGCTCTTTTATTGGGGGGGGGGGGGCGGGTGGGAACATCCAGAGTTGTTCCTGGCAAGCCTGGCTCTGTGCTCAGGCGGGGGGGGGGGGCTATATTGGTGCTGGGTTTTGCTCCTTATCCTCACTGCTGCCAGGGCACACGTGCCCTCTGCTTTACTTTTTTTTTTTTTTCCTTTTTGGGTCACACCTGGCGATGCTCAGGGATTACTGCTGTCTCTGCACTCAGGAATCACTCCTGGTGGTGCTAAGGGCGACCCTATGGGAAGCTGGGGATTGAACCCGGGTCGCTACGTGCAAAGCAAACTCTACCCACTGTACTACCATTCCGGCCCCTACTCTGCTTTTTTTTTTTTTTTTTTTTTTTTGCTTTTTTGAGTCACACCTGCGATGCATAGGGGTTACTCCTGGCTCATGCACTCAGGAATTCAGGAATTACTCCTGGCGGTGCTGGGGGGACCCTATGGGATGCTGTCAATTGAACCCAGGTTGGCTGCGTGCAAGGCAAACACCCTACCCGCTGTGCTATCGCTCTGGCCCCCCCTGCATTGCTTCTTACACCTCCATTAACTCTGGTTTTGGCATTTGGTTTGGTTTGGGGGCCACACCTGGTGATGCTCGAGGGTTACTCCTGGCTCTGCACTCAGGAATTCATCCTGGTGGCCTGGAGTGATAGCACAGCGGTAGGGCATTTGCCTTGCACGCGGCCGACCCGTGTTCAATTCCTCTGCCCCTCTCAGGAAGCCCGGCAAGCTACCGAGAGTATCCCTCCCACACGGCAGAGCCTGGCAAGCTACCCGTGGCGTATTCGATATGCCAGAAACAGTAACAATAAGTCTCACGGGCTGGAGTGATAGCACAGCGGGTAGGGCATTTGCCTTGCATGCGGCCGACCCGGGTTCAATTCCCAGCATCCCATATGGTCCCCTGAGCACCGCCAGGGGTAATTCCTGAGTGCAGAGCCAGGAATAACCCTTGTGCATTGCCGGGTGTGACCCAAAAAGCAAAAAAACCCAAAAAACAATAACTCTCACAATGAGAGACGTTACCGGTGCCCGCTTGAGCAAATCAATGGGCGATGGGATGACAGTGACAGTGACAGGTGCTCTGGGGATGCCGGGGCTCGAATCCAACTTGGCTGCATGCAAGGCAACTGTTCTTCCCACTGTACTGTCCCTCTGGCCCCAACCTCCCTGGATTTTGAAGAGTCACTCAGGTGGTCCTGGAGAAACATGCGGTGTTGGGGATCGAACCCAGGGCTCCTGCGTGCAAAGGCTGAGCTCCAGCTCTTGGAGCCATTTTCCCAGGCTCTCCCTCAATAGGAGTGGTTTTTTGGCTTTTTTTTTGGGGGGTGGCATACCCAGCAGCGCTCTGGACTTACTCCTGAATCTGCACTTGGGGATCACTGGACCACTCCCAGAGGGCCTTGGGGGCCACAGAGGGTGCTGAGGATCTGACCCAGCTGGCTGTGTGAAAGTGAGCACCTTACCTGCTGCACTATTGCGCTGACCACAATATCTGAGGTCTTTTTCTTTCCTTTTCTTTTTCTTTTTTTTTATTTTAAATTTTTTTTGCTTTTTGGGTCACACCCGGCGATGCACAGGGGTTACTCCTGGCTCATGCACTCAGGAATTACTCCTGGCGGTGCTCAGGGGACCCTATGGGATGCTGGGAATTGAACCCGGGTAGGCCGCGTGCAAGGCAAATGCCCTCCCCGCTGTGCTATTGCTCCAGCCCCTCCTTTTCTTTTTAATGAAAAGCACTCGTTTAAAATTTAAAGTACTGGGGGCTGGAGCGATAGCACAGCGGGGAGGGTGTTTGCCTTCCACGCGGCTGACCCAGGTTCAATTCCCAGCATCCCATAGGGTCCTCTGAGCACCGCCAGGAGTCATTCCTGAGTGCAGAGCCAGGAGGAACCCCTGTGCAACGCCGGGTGTGACCCAAAAAGCAAACAAAACAAAACAAAACAAAACAAAAATTTAAAGTACTTAAAGTACTTGGGGTTGGAGCGATAGCACAGCGGGGAGGGTGTTTGCCTTACATGTGGCCGACCTGGGTTCGATTCCCAGCATCCCATAGGGTCCCCTGAGCACTCTGAGTGCGGAGCCAGGAGTAACCCCTGTGCATCGCCGGGTGTGACCCAAAAAGCAATCAATCAATCAATCAATCAATCACTGTCACTTTATCACTATCATCCCCCATTGCTCATCGATTTGCTCAAGCGGGCACCAGTAACTATTCATTGAGAGATTTATTGTTACTGTTTTTGGCATATCCAATATGCCACGATGAGCTTGCCAGGCTCTGCCGTGCGGGCGTGATACTCTCGGTAGCTTGCCGGGCTCTCCGAGAGGGGCGGAGGAATCGAACCTGGGTCGTCCGCGTGAAAGGTGAATGCCCTACCACTAGGCTATCGCTCCAGCCCAAATAAATAAGTAAGTAAGTAAGTAAGTAAGTAAGTAAGTAAGTAAGTAAATAAATAAATAAATAAATAAATAAATAAAAGTACTTAAGCCCTCTATCAAAGGGCACATCCTTGAGGCAGTTTGGGCCAAGCAGGGCCGGGCATGGGTGGGCAATCTTGTTAGCTCTCTCTCCAAAGATGGGCTGTACTCCGGTGTTGGGGGGTCAAAGTGGGAAGTCCCACCCGTCCGTGCCCACGCAGAGCACATGCACCAGCACTTCTCTCCCCGTGTGACAGCGGGCGGAGGTGGGGGCTTGGGCTAGGGATGAGGACCGGGTGAGGCGGGGGGGGGGGGGTGAGAGGCTCCCTGGGATGGGAGGTGCCCTTTGGAAGAAATGGAAGAAAATTGCTGGAGAAATAGTACAGTGGGGAGGGCGTTTGCCTTGCACACGGCTAACCAGGGTTGGGTCCCCAGCATCCCATACGGTCCCCCGAGCTCTGCCCAGGAGTGATCCCTGAGCACCACTGAGTACGACTCAAAAAAAAAAAGGTGGGGAAGAAAGGAAGCAGGACATGTCAGGGTGTCCATGCAAGCTGACGACTCGGGTTTGGAGAAAGGACAGTGGGGAGGACACTTGCCTTGCACGCGGCTGACTCAAGGTTCCACCCCTGGCACTTCATATGGTCCCCTGAGCATCACCAGGAGTGACCCCTGAGCATCGCCAGATGTGACCCAAAAAGCTAAAAAAACATAAAAACAAACAAACAAACAAACAAACAAAAAACAGGGGCTGGAGTGATAGCACAGCGGGTAGGGTGTTTGCCTTGCACGTGGCCGACCCGGGTTCGATTCCCAGCATCCCATATGGTCCCCTGAGCACCACCAGGGGTGATTCCTGAGTGCAGAGCCAGGAGTGACCCCTGTGCATCGCCAGCTGTGACCCAAAAAGCAAATAAATAAATAAATACATAAAAAAAAAAGAAAAAGAAAAAAGAAGGGGAAGAAAAAACAGATCAGAGCCCCCTAGTCACCCCCTCTGCCCCACCTGGTGGGAGCTGCAGAGAGGGTGCCCTGCCCGTGCGTGACCTTGGCCCTCCTCTTCCCAGAACGCTGAGGTCCCAGTGTCCATCTGTGGGGCTCCTAGAGGGGGTTTTGTTATTTTTACAGACACAGCTTCTCCCTTCTCTGAGGTTAGAGGGCTCAGGGCCCCTGGCAGACCTTTCCTGTTTTTCTCTCCGTCGTGGCCTCTCTCCAAAGGACAAGGCTGTGTGTGTGCGTGCGCGCGCGCATGTGTGTGTGTGTGTGTGTGTGTGTGTGTGTGTGTGTGTGTGTGTGTGTGTGTGTGTGTGTTGGTGGGGGAGACTGGGAGAGCAGGGTGGGAGAGTTCTCTGTGTTCCATGAGGGCTGTGAACTTTCCGGGAAGATGAATACCTTGCAAATCTTGCATCTCCAGGGATGTGGAGAGAAGCATTTATTTGCGCTATTAAACACTTTTTTTTTTTTGGTTTTGGGGCCACACCTGGTGGTGCTCAGGGATCACTCCTGGGAGTGCTTGGGGAGCCACGTGCAAATAATGTGCCTTTCCCCTGGACTTCCTTCCTGGCCCCTAAAAATGATTTCCTTATTATTTATGTATGGGGAGGGGGTCCCGGGTGATGTTCAGGGGATGCAGAGGGTGGGGTAGGGCCCTCCTGGTGATTCTTGGCTAACCATCCTGGAGAGAGGCAAAAGATGAGGTGCTGGTCAGGGCCTAGGACCACTCTGACAGCGCTTTGCAGGGAGGCGGGGGGGGGGGGGGGGCATCAGAGCTACAGCTGGCGGTGCTGGAGGCGGAGCTGAGCTATGTGGGCGGGGATCGAACCCGGGTCAGCCCAGGCAAGTCCTGTACCCTAATCTCTGTCCTCTCTGCCTGGCCCCTATGACTGAGAACATGGGCTCATGGGGGCCACTGTCGTTAAAGACCCCGGGGGGGGGCGTGTTAGCTCCACGGCGTGGGGGCCGGGGGAGCAGGGGCACTGTGGAATGTTCCAGGACTCCAGTGCATGGATCCGCAGCTGCAGGCATGCAGGGGTCCCTCCGAGAGGCTTACCTGGGCGGGGGGAGGGGGGGCCTCTGCTTCTGGCCCCCCTGCCTCTCATGCTCCGCCTTGGAGGATCATGGGCTCTGCCGTGCTTTCACAGGGATGTGGTACGGGGGGGGGCGGGTACCACACCGACACCCCCCCCAGGAACTGAGAACCACACGAGGACCAAGCTATAAAAAAAAATCTTTATTTCATGTACCAGGATTTTTTGTCTTTTTCTTTCTTTTTTTTTTTTTTTTTTTTTTGTTTTCGGCTTTTGAAAAATTGTTTTCTGTTAACAGTCTGAAAACAAAAAACAAAACAAACCCCCAAAATAAATAAATAAATAAATAAGGACCCACCAAGAAAAGGAAACGGGGATTGGTAGGAGCTGGATATGAGCAATCGCCCTCCTTTCTTCAGGCCCCCGAGCCCTGGGCTAGCTCCTCCCAGCCCCCCAAGGCAGAGACCCCAGGCCTCAGAGCTGGACGGAAGCGGGGACACCTTCCCCGTCACGGGCAGGACTCGGAGGCTTGGAGCCATTTGTCCTCTTTGGATGAGAGACGGATGCTTTATGGTTTTTTTTGTTTTTTGGGGGAGGGAGGGTGGTCCCTTTTCAGCCAGCCTTTGACCTGGTGGGCAGTGGGCCCGTGGGAAGGTGGGTGGTCCCTGCTCAGACAGGATGTGGGGGTGCCCTCACTCCCGGCTGGCTCCCAGGGCCTGACCCTAACCCTCACGTGCCCTCCTAGAGTGGACACACAGCCCGAGTGGCGGCCTCCGGCCCTGGGAGTGGGCTTGCTTTTCCCAGACCCCCAGCAGCGGGAAGGGCAGCGGTGGGGGGGGAGTGCTCAGCTCCTGGGGTCTTTGCTGACCACTTGCCCCAACTCATCGGGAAGTTGCTCCACTAGGAAACGCCAAGGCCTTAAGAGGGGCTGCAGGGGGGCGGGGCGGGGGGCGGCAGAGACCCTCACCTTCAGCAGGGGGCTTGCGAGCCCAGCGGAAATCCAGCTGTAAATCAAGTGGGCTTTCCGGTCTGCGTGAACTGCGCCTTGCCCTCCCCCACGCCCGTTTCCCGGGGGAGACCAGAGAAGCGACAGGTCGAAGCGTCCCCTTAGGGCTCGGACCTCATCCTGGGCCTCGCACCACGCGGCTCAAACGCTCTCCTCCACCTTGATTGGCCGGGGGAACCTCGGAGCATGCACGCCCCGAGCGGTGTCGGGGAGCCTGGCGTCCGGGCACCTCTCGTGAGTGAGGACCCTCCTGCACCCCCCCACGACGGGAATGGCGTGAGAGAAAGGGAGACGAGACGTGCAGAGTGGCTTTGGGGACCTCGGGCGCCTTCTCCTCTGGCAAACGCGTTTGCTCACGTGTGTGTGTTTTTGCTTTGACGTTGCATGTGAGGGAAGGGTGTTGGGAGCACAGTGAGGAGGTATATGGTGTGTGTGTGTGTGTGTGTGTGTATACACACGCGTGCGCGCGCATGCGTGCGTGCGTGCATATGTGCGTGTGTGTGCATGTGTGTGCGTGTGTGTGTGTGTGTGTGTGTGTCTGGGTGGGGGGGGACTGGTGTTTCGGGAATGTTCTCGATGTCTGGGGCTGGATGGTCACCTCCGGGCTTCGTCCTCCAGTCACAGGGCACGTCTGAAGAGTCTTGGACACCAGCGTCTGAAGGGGCCTTGGAGCTGTCCGGGTCCATCCAACATGCTAACACGGCAGCGGAGCATTGGGGACCCCAAGAGGCCACACGAGCAAGGGACTCCAGGGTCTAGAGCGGGGTTCTAGGTGTGTGTGTGGGGGGGGGGGGGCTTAGTGCCTGCTAACTGGGCATGTGTGCACGAGGGCAGGGCCACACGAGCTCACTTGGGGCGGGAGCAACCAGGGGGCCGCTATGGAGCTTTGGTGGGCGATGGCTTTGGAGGTCGAGAGTCGGAGCTCTGCCTCGGGCTGTCCGGGGGGCCCTGCTGCCCCGAGCGCGTGTGTCCCTGTGCAAGATGGGCGGGCCGCAGTGCGTGTGCGTGTGTGGGTGTGTGTGGAGGAGTGGGGGTGCCGTCTCCCCCACCCTCTGCAGGGGGCGTCTCTGTCTTCCCCATCAGCACCGTCCGGTCCTTAAGGAAGGAACCTGGAGCCCAGAATGCCCGTCAGCGCCGCTGGGCTGCCCCTGTCTCTCCCTCCCTCTCCCCCTCCCGGGCCGGCACCCAGCTCTCACCTGGGGTTGGAATGGATCGGAATTGGAACTGAATTTCTTTTCCCTTTAGTTCCCTGCTAAATTGTATAAGTCCCCCACCCCAGCCCAGTTGTTTTGTTTTGTTTTGTTTGTTTGTTTGTTTTCACAGTTTAAAGCTGGAAAAGAAGGAAAAGAAAAATACTATCTGATTTTCTTGCAAGTAAATCCACTTATTATCTATTTACACGTATGTATAGTCAGTGGTTTTTTTATTAAAAAAAAATCACCACTTGTGTGTCCTTTTTTTTTCTTTTGTAAAAAGAAAAACCTTTTTGCAGTGACATGATTGGACTCGCTGGCTCCCGGAAGGGCAGCAGCGGGTTCCAAGGACCCCCTCCCTCCCGAGGACAACGAGTGTCCTGTGCGGGGAGCTGGGGGCCTATGGGCTGAGGGGTCCCCCGTCCCCGAGGGCCGCCAGGAGTCTGGAGGTCAGCGGTGAGGAGGGAGAGCTGCGTTATATGCCCCGGGGAGGGTGCGCATCTCCTGCAGGGAGAGCAGGAGCTTGGGGGAAGGGACCCCAAGAGGCTCCCACGGAGGGCTGGGGGCGGGGCTCCCCAGCCGCCGGTAACCACCCCCTCTCCTTCCCTTCCCTCAAGGGCTGGGAAGTCATCACAGTGGGTTAAGGACCATTAAGGACTGAGAGCCTGAGGGTCAGGCAAGCCCCCCAGGGCACCCCCCTCCTGCCACCTTTTGGGGTCAGGAGGGGCCGAATACTTGGGTCAGCTGGGGGCCTGGTCTTGCCCCCCCCAACCCCAGCAGTGCCGGGTGAGGCGGGCTCGCAAGCCCCCACCCCTGCCGTCTCCCCAGCCTGGGGCTGAGGCTCTGAGGAACCCGCAGTGACCTTGAGGCGCCCCTGGCCTCAGGCCCTTTAGTCTCCACCCCCCCAAACTCACCCGGGGAGGCAGAGCCAGCTTGGGGTTAAAGGGAACAGAAAAGTAACATTCCCGCTTAAAAAAATAATAAAAGTAACCCGAACCCTTGATAAATGCAAAGCGAATCCCCCCCTCCTTTCTGCACCTTCTCTCTTTTGCTTTAATGTTATCTCGGTTCCCTTTTGTTTATTTTTTTTTTCATTTAAATTGGTTTTTATTAAATGTTAAAATAATGGTACATGGGAAATCATGCATTTTCTTTTAGATTTATTGTCTATTTTTAAATTTTTTAAATCCTCTCTCGCTTTTGTGTGTGTGTGTGTTAAGTTTGTCCTTCGCTCCTTAGGGTTTTTATCACATTCCCTGTTGTTTTACTTCTTTGTTCCTCTTATGTGTTGTTGTTTTTTTTTTTTTTTTTGAATTTACTTATTATATTTTTCTCTTTTTTTGTTTTTTTTCTCCTCTTTTTTGTGTGGTTGTTTTTTCCTTTGTGTGTGTGTGTGGTTTTATTTTTGTTGTTGTTGTTGTTTCTCTGTTTGTCTTGTTGTTTTTTTGTTTTTGTTTTAGTTTTAGTTTTTTTTTTTTGCTTTTGGAAGGTTTTCCCCCCCCACCTCCGGGCGGGCGGGCGGGCGGGGTTCCTCCCGGGCGGCCCGCCCCACCCCGCCCCCATGCGGGCCACGCCTCCCCGCCGTCTCCGCCCCTCTGGGGGCGTGGCGTGGCGGGGCCTAGACGGGGGTGGTCCTGCGGTTGGCGGTGTTGGAGTGCAGAGAGTCTTTGTTCTCCTTCTGGATACAGTTGTGGACTTGGAGGAAGCTGTTGTCTCTGTCCGAGTTGTAGGTGGCGGTGGGCGTGGTGGCGGCCTTCAGGGGGTCCCTGCTGAGCGTGTACATGGAGATCTCGGTGGACGGCAGGGTGTTGAAGCCCTTGATGCCCACCGGGGAGGCGTCCCTGGAGTGTGAGGGCTCGGTGGAGCGCGAGCTGGAGCGGCTGCGGCGCTGGTAGCGGTAGCGGTAGCTGGGGATGCGGGTGATGGCCGAGGCCTGGAGGTAGTCCGTGGCGCGGGCCGTGGCCCGCAGCTGTTTGTGCCGGTCGATGAACATGTGCACGGCCAGCACCCCGACCATCTCGGCGATGATGAAGGACAGGGCCCCGAAGTAGAAGGACCAGCCGTACGAGTAGCTGTTCTTCTTGGAGTCGCTCTTGGAGGGGTCCCCGGCATTGGCAGATATGTACACTATGATGCCAATGATGTTGCTCAGACCTGCGGGCATGGGGGCGGGGGTGCGGGGCAGGAGAGAGGGAGAGGGTGGTGGGTGGGGGCGGCACAGGACAGAGGGGTGATCCCCCCACGCTGACCCCCTTCATGCTCCACCCTCCCTTTAGCAGCAGGAGCCCGGTACTCTCCAACAGCCTTGAGCGACAGGGTTAACAGACGTGGCGCTTTGTTTCCGGGAGGGGTGTTGGGTTACGCCCTGAGAGGGATCACTCCTGTGGCAGTGCTCGCGGGACCCGATGCTAGGGATCAAGCCGTCCCAGTCACATGCAGGGCAAATGTCTCAATTCTGGGACTATTTCTCAGGCCCTCAGCAATATAGAGATTGGGACAGTAATATAGGGAGGGACACACCCATCAGTGCTCGGGTCTTACTCCTGGCTCTGTGCTCACAGATGCTTCTTGGCGGGGCTTAGGGGGTGCAGGGAATCCAAACAGTGTTGGCCATGTGCAAGGCAAGGGCCTTCCCTGCCGTACTGTTTCCCCGAACCTGCCGCTCCAATAACAGATATCGCCAATGGAGCGGGTCCCCTCCGCCTTCATTGCTGAGTGATTTTTAAGGGATTGGGGATACTGTTATAGAGGAGCTAGAACAGAGAGGCAAAGTAACTGTCTCAGGGCTGCACAGGGAGTCAGGGGCTTTAGACTGGCTCCTCGAACCATCTTTGGTGAGATGACCTTGGCCTGGATCTCCAGTGGGGAAGCCTTACTCCTGGGGACTCCATATTTTTGCTCTTTTGGTGGCCACACCTGGTGATGCTCCGGGCTGACTCCTGGTTGTGTGCTCAGTCAGGGGTCTTTCCTGGTGGTGCTCGGGGACCATGTGGGGTGGTGGGGATTGAACCTTGTGAGTTGCCTTCCCTACTGCACTATCCTTCCGGGCCCTTGGGGGAACGTTAAAGGGGTCCGTGCTGCAGCCCTCTTGCTTTCCTGGTCATGGAAGCAATTGGGACTCACACACAGTGATTTGGGGAGCCCCCGGGGGTTGTCTGCCTGGTGCCATTGGGGGGGAGGCCAGGGAGGGGGAGGCCAGGAGAGGCCCAGTGCCCAGAGGGGGATGCACTATTGGGGGGGGCCTTTCTCTGAGAGGTGGGAGGGAGAGGGATGACCGGGAAAGCGACGGGTGCTTTGGTGCCCTTGGTACCCTCATATTCCCTCTCTGCCTGCGTCGCCCTCTGGGGCGAGAACTGTGGGGGTCTCAAGGATTGTGGGGGTCTCGAGGACTGTGGGGGTCTCGAGGACTGTGGGGGTCTCGAGGACTGTGGGGGTCTCGTTCCCTCTTCTTCCCCTGCCACATCCTCCCAGTCCCTGAGTGCCATCCCCTCTCCCCCCTCCCCCCCCGCCCACCGCGCCCTGCCCCCCCCCCAGCTGTGCTGTTACCTGCAGACACGAAGAAGATGCCGGCGCTCAGGATGATGTTGTGTCGCGTCTTGTAGAACTCGCTGGCTGCGATGCAGAGCCCGCCCATGAAGAGCAGGATCACGCTCAGGATGGGGAAGATGCTCGAGGCCCTCACGGCCCCTGCAGAGAACACGAGGGCGGGGGGGGGGGGGGTGAGAAGGAGGCAGGCGTGAGCGGGAGGCGAGAGAGAGAGCAGGGAGCAGCCCCCTGGCCGGCCGCTGGGCTGGAGGGGAGGTGGGTTTGCCCCGCAGGGAGGGCTTCCCTCTGCCCCACTCTGTGGGATGTCACGCCTCCCCGCTCCGGTCTCATACCTCCAGGTCCCCCAGGTTCCCTGTGATGCGTCACTCACTGCCTGCTGGCGTTGGGCTGACTGAGCGTTCTCATCCCCAAGACTTTCCCACTCTTGTTTTACTCAGCCGACTTCTAGGCATCCCTCAAAACCCAAACTCAAAGCTGCTTCCTCTGGGGAGCCTTCCCTGATTTCCTGAGGCAAGAGGCTCTCCCTCCGCCACATCTTGGGGGGAGTTGTGGAGGTGCGCGGGGAAGCAGAGTTTGGGAGCCACCACCTGGCCTTTATACACGGCATACGTTTGGGGAACATCATCTTTGTGCCTCGGTTTCCCTCTTCTGAAAACTGAAGGGGATACTGAGTGTCTGCGTTCCAGGGTTGCTGTGAGGATTCAAAGGCGATCAGGCACTTAGCTGTCTCTGAGGGCATTGTGGCAAATACACATCTCACCTTGATTGCTGGATAAACAACAGCCATGAGGTAAATGTATTTTTTCTTTTTGTTTTCTTTTGGGGCCACACCCGGCGGGGCTCAGGGCTTACTCCCGGCTCTGCACTCAGGTATCACTCCTGGTGGTGCTTGGGGGACCATATGGGATGCCAGGGAATGAACCTGGGTCAATCGAACCTGGGTTGACCACGTTCAGGGCAAGTGCTCTGCCCACTGCACTATCTCTCTGGCCCCCGAAGTAAACATTTGTTTATATATGATTGTTTATATATGCCTCCACCCCAAGGCAAGGGAACCCCTGAAGGCCAGGATTCTTGTTTTATTTCCTTTTTTTTTTTTGTTTATTCTCTTGGTTCTACCACCTACTTGAGTATCAAAGACACCGCACCCCCTCTTCCCACCACCCCCCCATGTTCCCTCAGTACCAGTTTTCAAAGCGACTCAATGTGAGGTCCAGAGAGAGGAGGAAGAGGACCGACTGGCAAGAAGAGAAAGTGCAAAACAGAACGCCCTCCAGGAGGAGGCTAGAAAGAGGAAGACAAAAGGCGGAAGAAAAGAATAGCTCCAGGGGAAGGGACAGAGTTGAGAGAGGGCAGGTCTTGCTTGGCTGCTGGAGCCGGGGAAGAATATGCCACAAGGGGCTGGAACCTTAGCACAGCGGGGAGGGCGTTTGCCTTGCACGCGGCCGACCCAGGTTCGATTCCCAGCATCCCATAGGGTCCCTTGAGCACCGCCAGAGTAATTCCTGAGTGAGAGCCAGGAGTAACGCCTGGGCATTGCTGCGTGTGACACAACAACAACAACAACAACAACAAAGAATGTGCCACAGAATATGACAGGGCAGCCCAGCTGTGTCCCAACCACACTCAGCTTTGCACAAGAGCTGGTGGGCCTGGGCTGGAGTTTGGCTGCGAGCCGCGCTGGCCCCCCGCTGCAAGGGTGTCCATAGGGGCATGCTGTCTTGCCTTAGGAAACGCAGAAGCCTGGCAGTGCAGGCTGAGTGCCCTCCCCTCAGCCAGCTTCTGGGTGGACTCTGGTGCCCAAGGCCTGGACAGGCTGGTCCGTGTCCGCTAGTTCTCTGTGCTCGTGAAGGAAGGAGAGACCAGGGCTGGGGAGAGGGCAAGGCTCAGGCGCTTGCCTTGGGGTGGGGCTCATCAGCCCAGTTTGGTCCCTGGCACCAGAGGGTCCCCTGGTCACGCCTGGGAGCAGCCCAAAGCCTCTGCCTCCTCTCGGCCCTGGTGGTCCCTGGCACTGAGTGACGTCATATCCTTGAGCCCCCACCCGGGACTGCTCACTGAGGTGGCTGAGAATCACGGCGGGACTCCCGGGTTTTCTCAGCACGGCTGGGGAGGCCTCCCCACATCCCTCCCCCTTCCCCCCCGCCAAAGAAAAGGGACAAACATACTATTTCCAACCAGGACCGTGCTGCGAAAGGAAACTACCTACACCGCAAGTGGAGGCGTGTGCTAAGAGCAGGCCGGTAAGCGCCGCTTGCACGTTGATGCTTTTGTTTGTGGGGCTGTAGCGGCAGCACAACGGGGAGGGCGTTTGCCTTGCACATGACCGACCTGAGTTCGATTCCCAGCATCCTATAGGGTGCCCTGAACAACACCAGGAGTAATTCCTGAGTTGCAGAGCCAGGAGTGACCCCTGTGCATCGCCGGGTGTGACCCCAAAACAAAAAACAAAAACAACAACAACAACAACAACAAAAAACAAAACCAAAAGCAAAAAAACCCAAAAAAACAATGAAACAAACAACAAGATAAACTACCTCTTTCGTTTGTTACTGGGCCACCCCCAGGGGTCCTTAGGGGTTACTCCCAGCTCTGCACTCAGGAGTTACTCCTGGTGATGCTTGGGGGACCATCGGGGAGGCTGGGAAATTGAACCTTCATTGGCCACTTGCAAGGCTAACACCCTCCCCGCTGTACTATCGCTCCGGCCCCAAATACATTTGCTCTTAGCTTCTTATTTATTTATTTAGGGTCACACCCGGCGATGGGATGCTGGGCCATATGGGATGCTGGGATTTGAACCCGGGTCGGCCGCGTGCAAGGCAAACGCCCTACCCGCTGTGCTATCTCTCCAGCCCCTTCACTTCTTATAGTCCCGTGAAGCAAGGAAATAAGTGTTCGAATCGCCCTCACAGGAGGCTAAATCCATAAGGCCGTTTGTCTAGAGCAATGCCCTGCCCAGCAAGCAAACGGAAGATGCTGAGTTTATGGAATCCAGACCCTCCTCCCTCCCTCTACTCGCCCCTCCCGGCTTGCAGGCTCCGAGTGTTTAACTTGTGTTCTGTGTCTCCTTTAGAGCCAGCAGACAGACGCAAAGCTCTAAAGAGATCCGGGCAGGCTTCCTGGAGGAGTGGTGCTGGCTCTGGCAGCTGAGAGGCAATGGGGAGTTTTGGGGTGGGGGGAAGAACTGGGCCCAGAGTTGAGCTTGTAAGAGCAGAGCTGGAAGGGCCACCGCGCGCTCCGGGGGAGAAGGTGGAGGGAGAAGGGGTTGCAGGAGCTACAGGGAGCCCCTGAGCAGGTAGGGGGAGAGGTGGTGGGGCTAGGGTGAGAGGGGCTGGCTGACGGGTGGTGGCTGGGGAGGGTGGCTTTGGCGGTAACTCCGGGTACTCCCCGGCTGGCTGCGTGTCGTGGGAGGGAGAGTGAGCTTTGTGGGCGCCACCTGAGTCGGGGTGCTGGGAGGAGAAGCAGGCGGGGTGCAGGTGGGTGCAGCTGACTGCGGGGCGTGGGCACGGGAGAGAGAGATGGGGAGAGAGGGAGAGACAAAGAGAGAGATGGAGAGATAGGGAGAGAGGGAGAGACGGAGAGAGATGGGGAGAGAGGGAGAGACGAAGAGAGAGATGGAGAGAGAGGGAGAGATGAAGAGAGAGACGGAGAGATGGAGAGAGAGATAGGGAGAGAGGGAGAGACGGAGATGGGGAGAGAGGGAGAGATGAAGAGAGAGACGGAGAGATGGAGAGAGATAGGGAGAGAGGGAGAGACGGAGATGGGGAGAGAGGGAGAGACGAAGAGAGAGATGGAGAGATAGGGAGAGAGGGAGAGACGGAGATGGGGAGAGAGGGAGAGATGAAGAGAGAGACAGAGAGATGGAGAGAGAGATAGGGAGAGAGGGAGAGATGGAGAGAGAGAGAGGGAGACCCAGAGCGGGGTTGGAGAGAAGATGGAGGAGGAGTGAGCAGCTACTCCGGAGACTGGGGCCCAGACGGGGCTGCTTGGAGCCCCCCTGCGCCCAGTGCGGGCTCCCCCCGGCTCTGTGGTGGGCCCCGCGGCCCCGCATGCTGAGACCCCGCGTGGACACACAGACAAACTGAGCCCCTGCAGAAAGCGCGCGCCTGGCGAGGGCTCCGCGAAGGAACTTCCGAAGCCGAGAGATCGAGCGTCCTTCGGGGACCGCCTGAGCACTGCAGGACGCGCCCCTCGGCCCCCGGGCGGGCCTGGCTCGCCGCGGCGGGGGGCGCCGGGGGCCGTGCGCGCGGCCGCCGACAGGTGGCGCTGCGCGCGGCCGCCGCCGCGCCCGGGCCGCTCACCTGCTGCTGTGGGCTCCAGCGCCGCCCGCGGGTGAGTCACCGGGTCACGTGGCCGCACCCACCTCCCAGTCAAAGGGCCACGGCTCGCACCTTGCCCAGCGCCGGGCACAGCCAGCCAGTTCAGCCCGGGGGCCGCTCAGCGTCCCTTGAAGAGGCTGGGGACAGGGCTAGGGGACAGTGCCGCTGGGGCCGGGGGCGTGAGCGGGGGCTGGGAGAAGTCATTCTCCCTAGTGCGGCCTCAGTTTCCCTTATCTGTAAAATGGGTGGGAAGTGCGGCTGGGAAGTGCCGCGGGGGGTATTCAAGCATGGCAAAAGGAGGGGACAACAGTCTTCCCTCTTGGGCTCCTCTGGGGTGACTTGGGAGCTGGAAGGTTTGTCTCCCTGCAACCTCAGAGTCCCCCCCAGGACCCCGGGAGTCACAGGCTCTGCCGTGTCAGGGCACTTGTCCCGGAGCACTGAGCAGAGGCTTCTCCCGGGGGCAGGCCAGAGCCCTGTGGTGACCAGTCTCAACTTCAAAGTGTCCCCACCTCTCCCTGGCCCACCCACTGCTGGAGAAGAAGTGCTCTTGGGGTCTGCGGAGGGCTTGGACCCAGCCCGTCCCGCCCCTGTCTGCGGCTGGAAGTGCCTGGCTCAGTGGGTCAGCCCACAGTGCTCCGGGCCAGCTGGGGGCCGGTTCTCTACGGGCTGCCTTGCTTTCCAGGACCTCCGGCTGCTCCCGGCCCGGCAGGGAAGAAGATTTGAGCCAGAGAGGGGTCGCCCTGGACCCCCAGTCTCTCTGCAGCCCGCCTCCAGCCAGGACGAGCTGCCTTGCCCACGCTCCTTCTGCTCCCCGCGGCGGCCGTCACAGGCTCCCGGGGCTGCAGACATGCCCAGTGTCGGCCACGCAAGAGCGTCTACCCCGCCCCCACTATCGCGGGCACGCGCGGGTCGGCTATTTTAGGCTTGGGGGATACACCCTGCAGCGCTCCGGGCTTGCTCCTGGCTCCGCACCCAGGTCTCATTCCTGGTGGTGCTCAGGGGACCGCATGGGGCACCGGGATCGAGCCCAGATTCGCCTGGTGCGGGACAAAGGCCCTCCAGGCTGGAGCACCTGCAGTTCTGACCTGGCCGGCGGCTCTCACCTCCTCTTCCTCTCCCTGCTCCTGCCCAGACCCCAACCAGCCCTCCAGTACCCCCCCTCACTTTCTCTCCACCCAGAACCCCCTGTAGCCTTCTCCGAGCTGAGCTCCCCTCCCTGCTGCCCCCAAGTTCCCGTCCCTGTGAGCCTTCCTGGCTGTTCCGGAGCCTGCTGGCTTCAGATATTGCACCGCTGTTCCCTCTGCTGGAATGCCCTTCCAGCCTCGCTGCGGGGTCCCATACACTCCCTCCCTTCCTGCGTGGTGAGGGAGAGCCAACCATTCATGGAGCACTGACACTGCACTCTCTCTCTCTCTCTCTCTCTCTCCCCCTCCCACATGGAACCTTTGTACCTCTCCCGGGTTAATACACAAGAACAGCGTTATGTTAACACACAACTCAGCCCACCTCAGTGCTGAGCTGCCAGGAACGGACCAGCTTAATCCCCTGCCCAAAGTGACCAGCCGGGAGGGAAACTGAGGCCCAAGCCGGGTAAAACTCAGAAGAGGGGGGAGGAGCAGCGTGGTTCGCTGGTTTCTTGTGGTTTGTTTGCTTTTGGGTCATAGCTGGGGGTGCTCAGGGCTTGCTCCAGGTTCTGAGCTCAAGAATCTCTCCTAGGGGCTGGAGCGGTAGCACAGCGGGGAGGGCATTTGCCTTGCACGCGACTGACCCGGGTTTGATTCCCAGCATCCCATATGGTCCCCTGAGCACCGCCAGGAGTAATTCCTGAGTGCAGAGCCAGGGATTAATCCCTGCGCATTGCAGGGTGTGACCCAAAAAGAAAAAAAAAAAGAATTTCTCCTAGAAAGAAGGAAAGTGCCTGCCATCAAGGCAGGTGTGTGTGGGGGTCGGGTAGGGGGCTGGGGGGGCGGGAGGAAAACTGGGGTTATTGGTGGTGGGAAATTCACACTGGTGAAGGAATGGGTGTTGGAACGCTATATAACAGAAACACAGTCATGAATAACTTTGTAACTGTGCATCTCACTATGATTTAACTAAAAAAAAGGGAAAAAAAAGAGAATCACTCCTATCAGTGCTCAGGGGACGCTATGTGTTGCCTCGGATTAAACTCAGGTTGGCCTGTACAAGGCAAATGCTCTACCCACTGTGATATCTCTCCATCCCATCTCACATTAAAAAAATTTTACTTTTACTTTATTCTTTTTTGCATTTTGGGTCACACCCGGCGATGCACAGGGGTTACTCCTGGCTCTGCACTCAGGAATGACTCCTGGCGGTGCTCAGGGGACCCTATGGGATGCTGGGAATCGAAACCAGGTTGGCCACGTGCAAGGCAAACACCCTCCCCGCTGTGCTATTGCTCCAGCTCCTAACTTTACTTTTATAAAGTTTTTCATAATGATTTATTCCATTCAACATTCCAACACCAATCCTACCACCATGACACCTTCCCACCACTGTTATCTCCAATATTCCCAACCTCCACCCAAGCCTGCCCCGATAGCAGGCCCTCAATAATTTATTTTCTATTGCTTGTTATGAATAATTCGCTAAGAACGATCAAAACAGATTGCCTTAGAAGAAAAGTGTGTGAAGATGGTCATATCTCACCCTGGAGCCATTAATCCCTTGTCTAAGGGATTACTAAAATGTTGCAGGTTAAGCCTCCTGTGTTAATATTTTCTTTATCCAGATTGGTTGCCGTCTACTTTTCATCCCACCCAATGTGGCAATCTCACAGTTTTTGGGTCACATCCCGCATGGATCAGAGGTACTCCCAGCTTAGCAGTGAGGGGATGGGGCTTCGGGTGGTACTTGAATGGGCAAATAAATGGTGATGGGCATCAAATGCACGTCAGGCGTGCCCTCAGCCCATTGAACTGTCTCTCCCTCCAATTCACTCTTTTTTTTTTTTTTTTTTTTTTTTGCTTTTTGGGTCACACCTGGCTATGCACAGGGGTTACTCTTGGCTCTGCACTCAGGAATCACCCCTGGCCGTGCTCAGGGGACCATATGGGATGCTGGGATTTGAACCCGGGTTGGCCGCGTGCAAGGCAAACGCCCTACCCGCTGTGCTATCGCTCCAGCCCCTCCAATTCACTCTTGATTTTTATTTTGAGGTCATACCTGGCAGTGCTCAGGGCTTATACCTGCTTCTGTGCTCTATTCTGGGGACAAATCTGGGGTCAGCCTCTGCAAGGCAAACACTTTAACCGTTCTGCTATCTCTCTAGCCTTTTTCTTTTTTCTTTTTGGGTCACACCCAGTGATGCACAGGGGTTACTCCTGGCTTTGCACTCAGGAATTACTCCTGGCAGTGCTTGGGGGACCCTATGGGATGCTGAGAATCGAACCCGGGTTGGCCCGCATGCAAGGCAAACGCCCTACCCACTGTGCTATCGCTCCGGCCCCTCTCTAGCCTTTTTATCACTTTTTTTCTTTCTTTTTGGGTCACACCCGGCGATGCACAGGGATTACCTCCTGGTTTTGCACTCAGGAGTTACTCCTGGCGGTGCTCAGGGGACCATATGGGATGCTGAGAATCGAACCCGGGTTGGCCCGCATGCAAGGCAAACGCCCTAACCACTGTGCTATCGCGCCAGCACCCAACACTTTTTTTTTTTGCCACACCCGGCAATGCTCAGGGGTTACTCCCGGCTCTGCACTCAGGAATTACTCCTGGTTGTACTCAGCGGGCCATAAGGGATGCCGGGGATTGAAACCTGGGTCAGTCATGCGCAAGGCAAGCGCCCTGCCCGTAGTACTATCTCTCCAGCCCCTCACAGTTTTGCTTTCGCCTCCATTTATTTACTTAGACGTTTAAACTCCTGTAGTAGATTTTTACAATCTGGTGAGCACTGACATTCTCCCGCAGAGTTACAACCACACATTCCAGACAGTATAAATACATGGTTGAACTGACACTGATACGCATCACCAGCTTATCAATTACATAATGAAGCAAATTATCAAGTACCCAACCATCAAGTCACACAGCTCAAAAGGCTTATAAAATATTAGATTTCTGCTCAATTCATTGGCAGAAACCCACTTTTATTAATTTATTAATTTATTTTGGCTGACTCGGGTTCAATTCCTTCGTCCCTCTCGGAGAGCCCGGCAAGCTACTGAGAGTATCTCGCCCTCACAACAAAACCTGGCAGGCTCCCCGTGGTGTATTCGGTATGCCAAAAACAGTAACAACAAGTCTCACAATGGAGACGTTACTGGCGCCCGCTTGAGCAAATTGATGAGCAACGGGATGACAGTGCTACAGAAGAGGTTGAGAAGAAAAGGGCTGGCATGATGGTGTAGTGGGTGGCGCACTTATGCTTGTTTTGCATGCTGCAGACCAGGGTTCGACCCCTAGTACTCTGTGTGGCCACCTCCAGCCCCCATAGGAGTGCTCCTGGAGCACAGAGTCAGGAGTGAGCCCTGAGCACCACTGGCTCAAAAACAAAAAGAGAGGTTGAGAAAAGAAAAACCAAATCACACTTTAAACAAAAATATGTTGGGGGGGGGCAGAGTGATAGTACACTGGGTAGGGCACCTTCCTTGCAGGCAACTGACCTGGGTTCAATCTCCGGCATCCTATGTGGCCTCCTGAGCACTGCCAGCAGTAATTCCTGAGTTCAGAGCCAGGAGTAACCCCTGAGCATCTCCAGCTGTGACCCTTTAAACCTAAAGCAACAAATAACCGCCCTGCCCCCAAATAAATAAATAAATAAATAAATAAATAAAGAAAGAAAGAAAGAAAGAAAGAAAGAAAGAAAGAAAGAAAGAAAGAAAGAAAAGAAAAGAAGTTGGTAAACAACTTTGGATTTGTATCTGTGACATTTTGTGCTGTTATGGAAAACCTCCAGGCTGAAATCTTACACTGAGGCTGTAGCCATAGCACAGCGGGGAGGGCGTTTGCATTGCATGCGGCCGACCCAGGGTCGATTCCCAGCATCCCATAGGGTCCCCCGAGCACTGGCAGGAGTAATTCCTGAGTGCAGAGCCAGGAGTAACCCCTGTGCATCGCCGGGTGTGACCCAAAAAGCAAAATAATAATAATAATAATATTAAATAAAGGCAAGATAAAAATAAATCTTACACTGTACATGTTATTAATGTCTCCAGACCAAAAGAAAAAAAATCCCGAGTTAATTTTATTGTTTGCTCTTTGGGGTGCAAGGTCACAGGGAGGGTCCCCATCACTTATTTTTGTGTGTGGGCCACACCTGGAGATGCCCAGGGGTAACTCCTGGCTCTGCACCCAAGAATCATTCCCCGAGGTGCTCGGGGGACCCTATGGGATGTCAGGGATCAAACCCAGGTCAGCGGTATGCAAGGCAAACACCCTCCAGACCCCCCCTCCCTCATATCCCTTTCTAACAGTGGAACCAGTGTCCACGAAAAACTGTCCTTTTCATCTCTGGAGAGATGCAGTTCTGACTCAGCAGCAGCTCGACCTGTCATTCTCGACCCCACTGATGTACCAAGAGAAGCACATGTCTGTTTGAGTTTTCACATACAGGCTCGAAATCCCTTATTCAAGGGCTTCGTGGGTCCAGGGTGAAATACAACGATCTTCACACCCTTTCCTCGCACGGTGGTGGGAAGGAGCACGAGGGTGGGGCTGGTGTTTGGATATGAAATGTGATGAATTACTGTGAACCACTTTATAAAAATAAAAAATAAATTAAAAAAAAAAGAAGGAAAGAGGCAGATACAGAATGATCTTTCTTAGATGCAGAATACACAGGAACAGGGAAATAAGAGCAGAAAGGGAGGATGGTTCTCCAGTCGGAAGCATTTGAAGCTTAGGGAAGTGGGGGGGATTACATGGGGGGTGGGCTACTGAGCTGGGTTGGTTTGGTTTTGTTTTGCTTTTTGGGTCACACCTGGCGATGCACAGGGGTTACTCCTGGCTCTGTTCTCAAGAATCACTCCTGGAGGTGCTCGGAGGACCCTATGGGATGCTGGGAATCAAACCCTGGTCGGCTGCATGTAAGGCAAACGCCCTCCCCACTGTGCTATGGCTCCAGTAACCTGTTTTTTTTTTTGTTTGTTTGTTTTTTAATGAGGGGTACTGCTATTTATTCAGCAATTGATTAAGCTGACTGAATTGGCCATGAACTCCACATTCCTCTTTTTTTTTTTTTTGCTTTTTGGGTCACACCCGGCAATGCACAGGGGTTACTCCTGGCTCTGAACTCAGGAATTACTCCTGGTGGTGCTCGGGGGACCCTATGGGATGCTGGGAATCGAACCCAGGTCGGACACATGCAAGGCAAATGCCCTCCCCGCTGTGCTATGGCTCTAGCCCTGAACTGGAATGTTTTTTGCATGAAATGCTGCCATTAACAATTTTGTAAGCCATGGTCTGGTGATAGCACAGCGGGCAGGGCGTTTGCCTTGCACGCGGCCGTCCCGGGTTCGATTCCTCTGCCCCTCTCGGAGAGCCCGGCCAGCTACCAAGAGTATCTCGCCTGCACAGCAGAGCCTGGAAAGCTCCCCGTGGCGTATTCAATATGCCAAAAACAGCAACATCAAGTCTCACAATGGGGATGGTACTGGTGCCCGCTCGAGCAAATCGATGAACAACGAGATGATATTGACAGTAATACAGTGATGGTGTCTAAAATTTAAAGATTAAATAAACCAACGTTAACAACAACAATAACAAAGATGCAGTTCTGATCTCTCATGGTGAGTCCTCGGCCAGGGGAAGGGGTGAAGTAGACGGGAGGAGCTGCAGAGAGACCAGGATGGTCTTCCGGAGAAGGAAGAAGGGACTAGGCTTGGCCCCAGGGACCCGCGTGACTCTTGTGGACATTTAAGAGAGCTGGGTGGGTGGGTGGGGGGAGGCCTGGGCCAGGCACAGCTCAGCTATTTCCGGCCGCACTTCCTGGTTGAACGGGCCTGGCTTCAGGAATACCCCCAAGGCCCGCAAGGATAGACAGAGATAGACAGTACCTCCCGCGGCTCACAACCCTGCTGTAGGATAACATAGCCTCAGGTAGTTTAGGTTTATTGGGTTACTCCCGTTACAGTGCTCCCATTCCTCTTTGTTTATTTGTAGCTTCTTTCTTAGTGTTCTGTTGACTTGTAAATATTGTTTTTCTCTTCTCCTTGAGTCCTTTGCATAGTTTATTCAGAGTCATGTCCTTTTTGTATGGACACAGGAAGACTTAGCAAATGCTATGCTTTTGTAACGTGGGAGTCATTTGACTCCACATGATATTTTCCTCCAGGGCATCTGTTCTCTTGACCTAAGCCTCAGCTGCCCTTACTTCCTAGCACCCCCAAAAGCAGGGTCCCGACGAGGGACGGGACGGACCCAGGGCAAGCTGTGAGTTGTGTGCTACCCTGGCATCGAGATGGGCCTGGCCAAAATGCCTAATGCTTAACTATAAGTTAAGAGCTTGATCATGAACAAATGCTGTCATGATCCAAACAGTGATAACTAGATTTGAACCCTGCTAGGGTGAGGAATGATTAATCTGGCCTGAGTGCTGTAGTCTGAGTCTGGCAAGATGTTCCCAGGAGAGCTGCCTTGCAAGCCTCAATGTATCTCTTGCTATGTCCATACAAAAATAACTAGTATTAAGATGCTAATGAGTGTTTGGACTAAGGAAAGGAGAAAAACAATATTTACAAGTCAACAGAACATTAAAAAAGAAGCTACAAATAAACAAAGAGGAATGGGAGCACTGTAACGGGAGTAACCCAATAAACCTAAACTACCTGAGGCTATGTTATCCTACACCCTGCTTCGCTGGGAAGAGAGAGCTCAGGAGCCCTTCAGGAGCCGTCTGGGAAGGCGGGAACTGGCCCCAGGTCTCCCACTGGGCGCTTCTGCTTTGGATTCCCTGGGATCCAGGGCTCGGAGGGAGAGGGCAGCCGAGTGAGCGGCTTTGGGGTTCCTCCTCCACCCCTCTGTCCATTGGCTCTGACCTTGGGCAGCGGGTTGGCGGCGGGTGTGTGTGTGTGGGGGGGTCGTCATGTCGCCTCCTCTGAGAAGCCTTCCCCCTCTGCCCCTCAGAGGAAGGGCCGTCTCCACCCTGCCCTCTCCGCCCTCCCTCTGCTCTGCCGCCTCTCCCCAAACACTTGACGCTTTCGCGAGCGGCTTGTTTGTCTGGGTGGCGTCTGCCTCCTTGCACGAGCGAGCGTGCGGATGTGGCCCGTGGGGCTGACACTCCCACCCTCAGTACTGAGAACAGTACCCCGCACGCGCGCGCGAGTTCAGGCCCGATAAATAATTAGGTGTCAAGGCAATTCCCAGGGGTGTGAAGACACAGAGAGCCACGGATCTTAGAAAGGCGTCCCGTGGCCCTCAGTGACAAACACATAAACAGACGACTCAGGTGTAATTTATGTGCCTGGATACTCTTTTTTTTTTTGATTCACACCCAGGGATGCTCAGGGGGGGTTTCTCCTGGCTCTGCACCCGGGGGACCGCATGGGATGCTGGGAATCGAACCTCGTGCAAGGCAAACACCCTACCTTGCTCCGGCCCTCAGTCACTGTCACTGTCATCCCGTTGCTCATCGATTTGTTCGAGCGGGCACCAGTCACGTCTCTCATTGAGAGACTTACTGTTACTGTTTTTGGCATATCCAATATGCACGGGTAGTGGGGCCGGAGCGATAGCACAGCGGGTAGGGTGTTTGCCTTGCACGCGGCTGACCCAGGTTCAATCCCTGGCATCCCATATGGTCCCCCAAGCACCGCCAGGAGTAATTCCTGAGTGCAAAGCCAGGAGTAACCCCTGAGCATCACTGGATGTGACCCAAAAAGCAAAAGAAAAAAAACAAACAAGTAATATGCACGGGTAGCTTGCCAGGCTGGCTCCATACTCTCAGTACCTTGCTGGGCTCTCCGAGAGGGGTGGAGGAATCGAACTCAGGTCGGCCACATGAAAGGCAAACGCCCAACCGCTGTGCTATCGCTCCAGCCCTCAGTATCCGGATATTTTGGCATCATCTGGTGACTTTGAAATCCCAAGGCTGAGCGAGGGAACAGGGGGGCCGGGGCAGGAGTGGAAAGACGGGGTGTCTCCGTCCCTGCAAACCCCCCTCGGGGCCTCAGTGTCTCCCTTTTCCACAGCAGGACCCTGCTTGGTGGGTGATGTCCCCACTCTGCTGATACCCCCGAAGAAGGCTCAGGTCTCTTTCGCCTCTGAGAACTCTGGGGCTTCCGGTCGCAAAGAGCTGGGGACAAGGACAAAAAGCCTGGGGGTCTCCCTGGAGCCGCCTAGACAGTGCCCAGCCCCGGCTCTGTGTGCCTGGGTCTCTGTCCAGCTCGGTGCTGGGTCCAAGGCAGGGAGACCTCCCGCCGACTCTTGCCCTGCCGCCCGACAGAGCCTGAGCGTGGACAACCAAGCCAGAGGCGGGGGTGGTCCCGGGGCCCTGCTCCAGTGTCTCTCCTTGCTCACTCCTGATGGGCTCAGGGGGAACATCAGGAGGTGGCACCCGGGTCAGCCGCATGCAAGGCAACGCCCGCCCCGCCGCGCTTTGGCTCTCTGTCGCCCCCCCCCCCAAACTCTCATGGGCTCGAACCCCGGCGTTCACAACACTGGCGTCGCCCACCGGCCTCCCCTCTGAACTGCCGCCACACCACCTTGTTCCTGCCAGCGGGCCTTTGCTCTGGCTGTGCGCTCCTCGGCCCCCCTGGGCTCAGCTTCCCGGCCACCTTCTCCAGGACCCTCCAAGGCCTTCCTGTCGTGGGCGCCAGGGAGCCCCCACGGAGCTCTCAGCAGACCTGCAGGCCCTGGGCCGCTTCTGCACCGGCTCCCCATCCCCTCTAGGAGGGAAACCGGCAGGACCCCAACTGAGAAGGGATGCAGGCCACGCCCACTCCCAAGAACAACCACGCCCCCATATACGCCCCACCCACACCTGGCAGAAGCCACGCCCACCCTGTGCGCGCCTGGCTTTAGAATGATTATCTACTGTCTAATTTCTGTGGTCAACCAAATCAGAGCTTAATAGAGAACAATAGAACTTTCTTTTCTTTCCTTCCATTTTCTATTATTATTATTATTATTATTATTATTATTATTTTAGGTGCAGGGGGGTTCCCAACTGAACTAACCAGGTAAAGGAGCTTCTTCTTTTTGTTTTTTGCTTTTTGGGTCACACCCAGCGATGCTCAGGGGTTACTCCTGGTTTTGTACTCAGGAATTACTCCTGGCAGTGCTTGGGGGACCATATGGGATGCCGGGGATCGAACCCGGGTTGGCCGAGTGCAAGGCAAATGCCCTACCCGCTGTGCTATCGCTCCAGCCCCGGGAGTTTCTTCTTCTTCTTCTTTTTCTTCTTTTTTTTCTTTTTGCTTTTTGGGTCACACCCGACGATGCACCGGGGTCTCTCCTGGCAGGGCTTGGGGGCCCCTGTGCGGTGTGGGGGATGGAACCTGGGTTGACTGTGTGCAAGGCAAGTGCCCTACCCGCTATACCACCACTCTGGCCCCAAGCAGCCTCCTTTCATCCAGGACATGATCTCATTGTGTCCCATCTCTCACCTGCTTCCTGCCGCATGACTGCTCCAAGGTAGATGGACAGAGACAGGGTGACCCACAAACCTAAAATAAGGTCTAGCCACCCCTTCACAGAAAGTTGTTTTTTTTTTTTTCCCCTGGGGTTGGGGGTGGAGGGGAGCCATCCCCTGCGCAGGGGCTATTCCAGGCTGGATATCTTGGCTGGGTAAGCCAAGCTCTCACCTGCATGGTCGCCAGCCCTTTGATCTGTCCCCTCCCACCTTCTCCCATCCTGCCGATGGCTCTTACAGATGCTCAAAAATAGTGTTGGGTTAAATGAACTCAAATCAGACTCTCGGGAATCCTGTACTATTAATACAAGTTCAAGTCTTCTGTCCTGATCGCCCAAATGAACAAAGCATCCAGCCCCTTTTCTCTTTCAAAATTAAGAAAGGGCCGGGCAGAGCGCTCAATGGGCCGAGGGCATGTTTGGCATGTGGAAGGATCAGGTTTAATTCCCAACATTGTACAGTTCCCCGAGAACTGCCAGAAGGAACCCCCAAGCACTGAGCTGGGTGGTCTCTGAGCACTGCCAGTTGTCATCCTCGCCACCCCAAATAAAGTTAAAAAAAAAAAACACTGTCTTCCCATTGTTCATGGTTGTTCATCGATTTGCTCAAGCGGGCACCAGTAACGTCTCCATGGTGAGACTTGTTGTTACTGTTTTTGGCATATCGAATACACCACGGGGAGCTTGCCAGGCTCTGCCGTGCAGGCGGGATACTCTCGGTAGCTTGCCAGGCTCTCCGAGAGGAATGAAGGAATCGAACCCGGGTTGGCCACATGCAAGGCAAACGCCCTATTCACTGTGCTATCGTTCTGCCCAAAGTAGAATAAAGTAAAAATAAATAAAATAAGGAAATGGGGACCCAGGTGCCTCTGTGCTGGAGTGTCTGTCTTGAGGGTGTGGAGGCCTTAGGTTTGACCCCCACAACTCCTCACATGCCAAGTGCTATCCGATATTTCTGGTACCCAGCGCCACACCCTCCCCCCTCCCCCCTCCCCCATAAGCTCTGCGACCAAGTGTGCGAGCAAGCGCTGCAATCAAACACATGACCCCCCAGTCATTGCCACAGCCAAGGGAAGGGGTGAGGAAGGAAATGGAGGAGAGATCAGCCCATTCTACAAGCTCTCATCACAAGAAAAAGCTGGGGTCACCGGGGGTGCGATGAGCAGGTGACTTTCTCTCAGTCCCCGCAAATATCCAATCCTTATGCCCGACACCTGCTGATCGCGCCATCTTGTCTGTCAATCACACATCACTTTCACATCTAAGGATGAGAGAGAGGCGGGTCTGGGGGGACTCGCCCTGGAAGAACTTCCCCGTCTCTCCTTCACCCGCCGGATGGTATTTACGAGCCCCGGCTGGGCTCCTGGAGCTGCTCCGGGCACTGCTGAATTAGACCAAGCTCCCGCCGGAGGCGGACAGGATATCTCCGCCTCTCTGTGCTCAGCCGGGGCTGCACCCGCCAGGGGCTCGGCCGGGCTCCCTACTGGCCCCGCCCCCTTCAGACGGTCGCTCTGCCCCGTGGGGGTCCTCCCTCCGAGCTGGGGTCTCCCTGGGGTCATGGGCTCTTCCTCCCCATCTGGACCTCCAGGCCCCGCCGCCCCTTCCTGAGCTCTGGCACACAAAAGGCTCTGCCTGTCCCCGAAGCCAGTCTGTCCCAGGAGCCCCCAACACAGACGCCGGCGGGTGGGGGTGGGGGGAGCAGCCAGAACGGCCCTGTAGGAATTCCACTTCATAGCAGCGTCTTGCGGGAATTCATCAAAGGAGATGATGCGCACGGTGAGATATTTTTCCCCCCTTTAAAAGAAACACCTATAAATTGCATCTCGTTCCTTTCCTTTCTCTCCCCAGCAGCCGGGCTGACTTCATGTTCCCGGGGCTTTTTTTAAAATTTTATTATTATTATTTTTTTTCAAGGAAACCCAGATTCCAGGCTGACCAGAGCGCTGGGTTTGATGTGAGGAGTAATTATGGAAAGAGACAGGCTGAACCATATACGAGAGCGCCTCCTGCTTTTCTCATGAAAGCCGCTCGGAGGCCACGGCTGGGGCCCCGGCCAGCGGGGGGCCGCGAGGGGCGGCCTGGAGGGCGGAGCAGAGGGTGAGGGTGGGATGCTGGGGTGGGGGAGACCCTGAGCAGAGGGCAGGGTGGGGTGGGGGGAGGGGAGAGAGGACAGGGAGGGGGGGGGACAGGGGGAGAGAGAGAAGAGAGAGAGAGTGAGTGAATGAGCCAGCCAGAGAGAGAGAGAGAGAGAGAGAGAGAGAAAGAGAAAGCGCGTGCGAGAGAGGATGGGGGAGAGAGAGAAAGAGATAGATAGATAGATAGATAGAGATAGAGATAGATAGAGAGAGATAGAGAGATAGGTAGATAGAGATAGATAGATAGAGAGAGAGAGAGAGAGAGGAGAGAGAGAGAGAGGCTGGAGCAATTCCCAGCATCCCATATGATCCCCTGAGCACCTTCAGGGGTAATTCCTGAGTGCAGAGCCAGGAGTAACCCCCTGTGCATCGCCGGGTGTGACCCAAAAAGAAAAGAGAGAGAGAGAGAGAGAGAGAGAGAGAGAGACTGGACCAGGGCCTTCTGCACTTCTGCTGTACCAACTTTGCTGCCCCAGGAGTCAAGGACCCTTCGCTCCTCTCCTCGAAATCCATTTTTTTCTCCCAGGGAACATTTTTCCCCTGTTAGTTTTTGCTGACGCTCGAGCAATGTTCTCGGGGCCTCCAAGCGCTTTCTCTTGGTGCTGTGTCTCAGGTGGATTTAAGGCTGCGGCTATTATTATTACATCAGGATTTAACTTTGACTTGTGGGGCAAGGGGAAAAAAAAATCCCATTTACGATTTCAGTTAAGCCCTGAACATGGATGGGGCTGGGAACAGAAGGATGAATAAGAGAGACCTTGACCTAGCAGAGCTGGCAGGACTGCAAGCGGCTGGTTTAAAAGAGCACCGTCACAAATGGGCTCTGCGCTCAGAGGGCTTCCTGGAGGCAGTGATGCTTCTGGTGGGATTTGGCTGGTGGCAGCGGAGGAAAGGGTATTGCTGGGAACGGGAGCAGCACCGGGAAGGTTTGACCTCCAGGCAGGTGGCAAGGTGGCCGGCTGAGCCCGACCTCGCCCTCCCCTGTGCAGAGACCGCTAGAGAGTCCTGGCCCCTTCGGCGAGCCAACGGCTGCAAAGGCAGGGCCCACCCAGAGAGGGAGAAAGAGCAAAACTCGCAGGCACTCACGGAGGAAATATTCTGCCGTGTCAGCTTCGTAGTCTGCGTCCTCTGGGAAATGATCGATTTGCTTGCACAGACCTTTGAAGTTCCCTGAAAAGCAGAGGAAAAGCGAACAGTGAGGCGCCATGGTTTCCGGGGGGCTCCGTGCTCACGGCCCCCGGCCCCCCTGCAGGTCTTTGCGGTCGGACGTCTGCCTGGTGAGTCCAAACACGGCCCCTCGCCGGAGCCTTCGGACTTCAAACACCCCCCACCCCCTCGTCCTCCCTGTACTGGAGGCTCGGCTGTGGCAGGGCAGGCTGAGGTCGGGCTCCGAGCTGGCACTGCCCCCCAGAGGGCTGCAGAATAGGGTCAGGGCGGACCCGGCCCGCCTCTGGGCCCCCCCCTTACCCCTCACCCCGCCCGGCCCGACCAGCTGGGGGTCAGCCGGCCTTTGAGCCCGGAGTGAAAAGGAAAGACAACCCCGAGGCTGGTGAAAACGCTCCACGGCCCTCTAGTGCTCTGAGAGCCCCATCTGGGCTGGGGCATCTGCCAGACCCTTGAACTTGACTCCTTTTGGCCTGCCAGAGGGACAGCACCATCTCCGTTGCACAGCTAGAGAAACTGAGGCGCACGCAGGAAGAAGCACTTGGCATTCCCACAGGAAGGAATCGGGGCACTAAGCAAAAGCCTGTTTTGTTTTTTTTCTTTGGTGGGGGGAAGGGTTTGTTTTGTTCTGGCAGTGCTCAGGGCTCAGTCCTGGCCCTGTGCTCAGAGATCACTCCTGGTGGGGCTTGGGGGACCCTCTGGGGTGCCGGGAACCAAACCTGTGTTAACTGGGTGCAAGGCCAGGAAGCACCCTACTCACTGAGTTATGAATCTGGCCCCCCAAGAAAAGCCGTTTGGCTTGATTTTCTTCAGTGCCTTGCCCAGAGGCCTGGCGTCGGTTCAGCAGTCAGGGTGCTTGTCTCGCGTGCACTGGACCTGGGTTCGATTCCTGGCAATACACATTCCCCGGCATTGCTGGGTGGAGCCCTGGAGGCCCCCAGCACTACTGGGACCCGGGTCTCCCTGGCACTGTGGGACCTGAACAGCGCCCCCCTGCACGGCTCTTTCATTGATCGAAACACCCTAGTGATCCAGAGTTGCTAGGAGAGGCTCCTGGTCTTCCCGAGCACTGCTTGGGAGTCACCTGCCACAACCCACTTCCATACTGAAATTGGGCGAGAGAGATAGTACAGGGGTCAAGGCCCTTGCCTTGTACACGGCCAACTCGGGGTTGGTCCCTGGCATCACATATGGTCTCTGAGCCCCACCAGGAATGATTCTTGAGCACAGAGTCAGGAGTAAGCCTGTTGGGTGTGGCCCTGCTGGGTGTGGCCCAAAGCAAAAGAGAGGAAGGAAGGAAGAGAGGAAGAAAAAAAGTAAGAAAGAGAAAGGAAGGAAGGAAGAAAGAAAGGAAGAAAGAAAGAAAGAAAGAAAGAAAGAAAGAAAGAAAGAAAGGAAGGAAGGAAGAGAGGAAGGAAGGAAGAAAGAAAGAAAGAAAGAAGGAAAGAAAGAAAGAAAGAAAGAAGGAAAGAGAGAAAGAAAGAAAGAAAGAGGGGGAAAGAAAGAGAATAGAGAGGAGAGAGGGGAAAAGGAAGAATTGAAATAGAGAAAGAAAAAGAAAGAAGAGAGAAAATAGTAAAAAAAGAAAGGAAGAGATACAGAGAGAAAAAAGAAAAACAGAGGAAGGAAGAAAGAAAGAGAAAAAGAAAGAAAAGAGAGGAAGAGAAAGAAAAAGGAAAAAAATGGGCCCCGAGCAATAGTACAGTGAGTCATGCACTTGCCTTGCGTGTGAACCACCCCGGTTCCATCCCCAGCACCACATATGGTCCCCCACTGAGCCAGGAGTCACCCCTGAGCATTTCCTGGTGTGGCTCCAAAATCAAAAACAAAGATGACAAAAGAGGAAGAAAGAGGAAAAGGAAGAGAGAGACAGAGAGAGGCAGAAGGAGGAGAGAGAGAGAGAGAGAGAGAGAGAGAGAGAGAGAGAGAGAGAGAGAGAGAGAGAGAGAGAGAGAGAGAGAGAGAAGCCCTGGGCCAGTCTCCACCAGCACCCAGCACCCAGCACCTGCCTCACTCCACACCAGAACCGAGGGCTCTGTCCAGGGCCCCGAGGTTTGCTCCGCCCTCACCGAGACTCTGGGCTTCCCACTGCGCCTTCCTCTGCACATATGCACCCCTGCCTGGGTCTTCGCCTCTGGGAGTGGTGCCCTGGGCATTCCCCACGGGCCGTGGGCTGGGCTGGCGCGGGCACAGATTGGGGCTGAGACAGGAGGGACAGAATCCCTGTGCCCGGGGGTGGGGCAGGGAGGGAACGGGAACACAGCAGCTTGCCAGCTGGTTCCCCTGTCCCCCCCCACACACACCCCGCTGCCACATTTCTTTGGGGGTTGGTCGGGATCGCCCCTGCCATCACCCTGCTAATACGGTCCTCAGCACACGCGAGCTGCTCATTTTGTTCTAGAAAGTGAGGCTCCACGGTCCCCAGGCGGTCTTAGGTACCAGATAGTCTTTAGGGACCGTGAAGTTATTCCACAGAACCACAGGCAGCGCGTGTGCCTGTCTGCGCAGGTCACAGGTGGGCTCTCGTGACGATTAGGATTCCGGGTATCCTGCCAGCTATGGTCACGAATTACCTGCCCCAGAGAGTCCGATCAACCCCCTTGTTGCAACAATGTTGCAGTAAGGTTGCAACATCCCCTTCTCCACCATTCACTCTCCCTTTCCTGACTTCTGCAAGGAATCCGATTTCCCAGAGTCTGAACTTTGAATCTTTAGTCAGGTGTCAAAAGCAAAACGTCCCCCTGAAACTGTTGCAGGGCTAGAGTCCTCCGGGGATGGTGCAGCAACCCCGATTCTCACTCCCCGCCCCCCAGCCTCTGGCCTGCTGCTCCTCTCGGGTGCCCCAGCACCGGTCTGGGATTCAGGCATCCGCGGGGAAGGCAGGCAGGGGGGAAGGCAGGCAGGAACGCGCTCCCCTCCCTCTCCTGCCCGCCCTGTCGCCCCTTCTCCCCACGCGCCCTTCCGGGCCTGTGAAGAGCCTTCGTGCCAGCTGCTAAGTGGATAAAATATCCGCCCGATTGTTCAAGTTACAAATCGGTGTATTTGAACAGCCCTTTTTGCAGAGGACATTCGTTTTCGCTCCATTCAGTCTGACAAATATGTCGTCAGCGCCCACTCGAAGCCCTTCCGAGAAATCGTGCAGGAGGTGAGACCGGGTTGTGGGGGGGTAGAGCGAAAGAAATGCCATTTGGGGACACAGCTCGAACCCAAACCAAGGGCTTGCAGGAGGTGTCTCTGCGCCTTCCCTCCCAGGGACCCCGAGCTTCAGGCTGGGGGAGTGAGCCAAGGCTCAGCAGCAGCCTGGGTCCCGTCATTCCCGGAGCCCCTCAGACTTCCCGGAAATTCTCAGACCTGGAGTCTAACCTGCTCCTGGTGGGATTTCTTTTTTTTTTTTTTTGTGGATGGAAGGGGGGAGAGATTTGGGCTCTAGCTGGTGGTGTTTGGGTTTACTCTTGGCTCTGTGCTCAGGGATCACTCCAGGTGGTGCCGGGGATCTTACCCTGGTCAGCCACGTGTCCGGCAAGCACCCCGCCTGCTGTATGACTGCATTATCTTTCCCGCTCATGGTGGCATTTTGTTTATTCGTTTATTGTAGTATTATCTTTTTTTTTTTTTCTTTTTGGGTCACACCTGGCGATGCACAGGGCTGACTCCTGGCTCATGCACTCAGGAATCACTCCTGGCGGTGCTCACGGGACCCTATGGGATGCTGGGAATCGAACCCAGGTCAGCCGCATGCGAGGCAAACGCCCTCCCCGCTGTGCTATTGCTCCAGCCCCCTATTGTAGTATTATCTGTTGGAGCCCCACTCAGTGATGTGCAGGGCTTACTCCAGGCTCGGCACTAGGGGACCACTCCTGGCGGCTCTTGTGTGAGGTGCTGAAGACAGAACCCGTGCTGGCTGCAGGCTAGACTAATGCCCCCCGCACTGCGCTGTCCCTCCACCCCCAGTGGTGGGTGCCTGAAAGGAGCCATTGGCCCTGAGGTCTCCGAGCCTGGCTCCTGACTCTGCCCTCCAGCCAGCTCAGTGGTGCCCCCTGCTAGCCCAAGCCTGGTCACCAGCCCTGATATCCCCCACACCCTCCTCACTCCAGGCTCTGTCCTTCATGGCTTCCTGCTCCCCATAGCTCTCAAACGGGTCCGTTTCTCTCCCTTGGCCTCACGCCCCTCCCGGGTCCCCGTGCTGGCTTCCCCACCGACTCTCATGACTCTGCACACAGGAATCACCATGGAATCGACACCATCCTTTGCACATGAGCATCTGAGCAGGCCTCCCCCTGCTGCATACTGTAGCTTCTCACGCCTCTAGCCCAGCTCCAACTACTGTCTGGTCCCACCACCTACACCTCCCTCTGAAGCACACAGCAGCCCTGCCCTCTTCCTCTCTCGCACCATGCTACCACAGGACCTTTGCACATGCCAACCTGGCTGCTGAAAATGCCTCACTCCCATCTTTGGTTCAACAGCCCTTGATCCCCTTGTAAGGTACCAAGATGGTGTCTCTACTGTCCCCTGGCAGTTGCACTGGGGACAGATATTAGGGCGTGACTGATGGTGGATGGAGGCCTAGAATATTATTTTTTTCTATCTTGAGGCCACATCTGTGCAGTGGTTGGGGCACTGTGCAGTGCTGACAATGATTTTGCTTCCATCTGGGCATCGCTGAGGCCCAGCTCGCTGGGGGCTGCAGAGTAGGGGGAGGGGGAGCACGAGGATGATTATCCAACGCCTGGGATGTGAAGCCAAGGAATGGAATGATGTAATGGAGCCTCGGGTGGGAATTAAGGAATTTGGGGAGGTGGAGAGAGCGCAGGGGGTCACGGGAGTGAGCGGGAAGGGCAGGGCAGGCAGACTCGCTGTCCAGGTCAAGGCTGCCACATGGAGTGACTGAAAAGATTGGACAGTGGGTGAGGTCCTTGCCACACAGGCAGCCCACCCAGGTTGTTTCTTTTTTTTTTTAAATTTAGTTTTTATCTTTTTTGGTCACACCTGGTGATTCTCAGGGGTTCCTCCTGGCTCTGCACTCAGGAATCACTCCTGGCGGTGCTCGGAGGACCCTATAGGATGCCGGGGATCGAACCCCAGGGCTGGCCATGCCACATGCAAGGCAAACACCCTCCCCGCCGTGCTATCGCTCCAGCCCCACCCAGGTTTAGTTCCCAGCACCCACTATGGCCTCTGGAGCACAGGGCCAGGAGCGAGCCCTGACCACCACGAGCCCCAGATAACAACCATCTCGTAATAAAAAGGTTGCAGATGAGGAGGAGGGTCCAAGTTCCCAGCAACCTCAGCGGCCTCACAAATCGAACGCGGAGGCAGAAGTGCGCGCTCACTCTCACTTCCTGCATCCATCACGGCGAGGCCCCGAAAGTGCTTACGGAGGGAGAAGCTGCGGGGCCCGTGATTCATCAAATGCTCCCTGCCCGCCCGCCGCGCCGGGGCTGGCTGAGAGGACCAGCGGTGGCCTTCCCGTGATGAGGCTCCCACAGCCTCTCCCCCCACCCTCCCACTGCCCTGTGCTCGGTCTGGACCTCGCTCCCACCCCACGCTCCGTCACGCCCCTGTTAGAGTTGGGGTCAGCGCTTCTCCGGGAGCGCGAGATTGCCCCCAGACCTGCCCTGGAGAGTCTTTCAGGAAAAGTGCCCCCCCCACTTCCCTGGCCCTTGGAGGCTGGTGTGATACTTGCTGGGCGGGGGGGGGGGTGTGGAGGGAAGGGAAAGGGGGTAGAAATGAGAGAGACAGAGAGACATACAAAGACAGAGACAGAGACAGAGTGTGAGGAGAAAGGAGAGAGAGAGGTGAGAAGAGAGACAGGATAGAGAGAGAGGGAGGGAGGGAGAGAGACAGGGAGAGAGGTAAAGAGGCAGAGAGGGGGGCTGGAGCGATAGCACAGTGGGTAGGGCGTTTGCCTTACATGCGGCTGACCCGGGTTTGATCCCCAGCATCCCATATGGTCCCCTGAGCACCGCCAGGAGTAATTCCTGAGTGCAGAGCCAGGAGTAACCCCTGTGCATCGCCAGGTGTGACCCAAAAAGCAAAAAAAAAAAAAAAGAGGCAGAGAGGGAGAGAGAGGAAGGGAGAGAGAGGGAGAGATTGGGAGAGAAAGGGTGAGGGAGAGAGGGAGGGAGAGAGAGAGGGAGGGAGAGAGAGGAAGGAGAAAGAGAGGAGAGAGGTAAAGAGGCAGAGAGGGAGAGAGAGGAAGGGAGAGAGAGGGAGAGAGGGAGACAGAGTGAAAAGAGAGGGAGAGAGAGGGAGGGAGAGAGAGAGGGAGAGAGAGGGAGAGAGGACAACACAACAGCACAAGCCCAGCGGGGAGGGCCTTGCCTTGACCCAGCTGACCCAGGTTTGATCCTTGCACCCCATATGAGCACAACAGGCATGACGCATGAGCACAGAACCCGGAGTAATCCCCGAGCACACCTGGGTGTGCCTCTAAACCAGACCAAACCCCAAACAACCCAGGAACCTCAGAGGGAGTGCGAGGTTTGACGGGGGCGGGGGGGGGAAGGCTACAGGGTCAGAGGTAGGACGGAGGCATGGTGCTGCCCCACATTCATCCTAGCAGGGGGAGAACTGGGGGCCCAGCCCCCCCCCGCCCATCACAGCCACAGAGCCTCCTTCCCCCCTGCCCGCTCTGCTCTCGGTGGGGCCGGTGGGGACCGGGCGTCAGACAGGGTCAGGGCTGTTGCATCTGCCAGAATTCCATCTGCCAGAGCCAGGACTGGGGGACTTGGGAGGCTGGAGAGCAGTAAGATTGTGGGTGAACACCCGGGAAGGTGACCTGCTGTGAGGTGAGGGTGATGGGCTCCCGTCCCGGGTGCTGATGGGTCCTGATGTGACTTGTCTAGTTTGTCCGGAAGCATCCAGGGGCTCAGCGCACAGAGGGACTCATGTGGGGTGAGGTCAGGGAGAGGGAGACCAGATGCCTTCCGGGGAATGGGCGTGTGATCTCATTTTCCAATACTCATTACACCCAGGGGTGGAGCAGCTTCAGGTCCAGATGGATCCAGGTGCTCGACACTCAGGGCTCACATGCACTGTTTTCCGATTTCCTATGACTTTGTTATTGGGCTCTCTCCTACGCCCCCTTTTTTCCCTTTTTGGGTCACACCCAGTGATGCTCAGGGGTTCCTCCTGACTCTGCATTCAGGAATCACTCCTGGCGGTGCCGGGGGGACTGTATGGGATGCCGGGTATTGAACCTGGGTCAGCCACATGCAAGTCAAATGCCCTCCCGCTGTGCTATCGCCCTGGCTCCAGCTCTCTCCTCAAAGTCAAGACCCTTGGCTGAGATGGTGTTGGGCCTGGGGTGGTGGGAGGAGAGAGGTCTAAGCTGCGCCCCGTCCCGGCCCAGTGCTTCCGGTCCACACAGGGGGCCAGAGAGCATCGTATTCACTTGGATGCAGTGTCTCACCTGCTCTACTGGAGGGATGGACCCAGCCTTCCTCAAGCACAGTCCTGCAGCTAACATTAATGCAGCACCAGCTGTATACCATGCCTACCTGGTGCCACTTGCTGAGTTCATAGAGCAAAACCTCCCCGGCTTTGCCCCCACCGGATCCCATGGAACAGACCATAGTGGGAGACGAAAAGCAGCTACTGGGGGGGCGGGGGTGTAGCAGATATGTGTGTTGTGACAAAGTAAAGTGTGTCTGGGATCACACAAGGTGGGGCAGGGGTGGGGACACAGGCAGATCCACACCCAGGAGTGTGTGGTGCTGATAACGGATGCACTGAAGGTGGAGAAGGTGTCAGCCAGGTGAAGCTGGTCGCGGGAGGGAGTGTCCGCGCATCGGGGCATGGGGGTGGGGGGTGGGGGGATGAGAAGGGGTCACACCCAGCGATGCTCAGGGGTTACTCCTGGCTCTGCACTCAGGAATCACTCCTGCCGGTGCTTGGGGGACCCTATGGAATGCTGGGAATCGAACCCGGGTCTGCTGCGTGCCAGGCAGACGCCCTCCCCTCTGTGCTGTCGCTCCAGCCCCGAGAAGGGGTTTCTAGGACGTGCTGACACAGGACGGTCTGCACGGCCTCCGGGGTCGCAGAGAAGGTCCCTCGGAGCAGAGCTGGGCCACCAGAACCGGGCCGCCTGGGCAAGGTGGCTTCAGGAGCCCATGGGTGTCTTTCCCTAACTCCACGTCAGGGGCTGGAAAACGTCCCCTGGGAGTCCCAGCACCATGGGAATCAGCACATTTCAGAAACCAAGGTGCCCTCTCTGTGCCCAGGGGACTGAAGTTTCAAGGTTTCCCCAAGCGCGGCAGGAGCGGGAGAAAGGCAGGGTGGCTAGAGGGGCTGGAGAGGAGAGGGGCGGCCCCGCGGGACAGGGACTTGACAAGTGGGGACCCTAGAGACGTTTGGAAGGACCCTGAGCACAGGAGCGCCGCCTGCAGCCCGCACGGCCCCGCGAGCACGGAGCTGAGAGCAGCCCCTGGTTTGGCGACCCCCCTCCATCAATCAATCCACCCATCGATCAAATTTACAAAAGGGTTGGGCTCACTTAGCGGGTCCGTGGGCAAAAGGGTAGGAAATGGCTGAAGGGAAGGGACAGAATTCTGAGTACTGCCCCGCCCCCTCCTCCCCCCCCCCCCCCCGACCGTGAACTTGGAGGATGAAACAGGTCAGGGGGTCAATGACCGCGAAATCACCACTGTGACCTCCTTCCAATGCACCCCTCGAGCGGTGCAGGGGGGGCCCTGCCCCCCTCCCCTGCTCCAGGCAGTGCCTGGAGGGGAAGCCAAGGGCGGGGGTGGGGGGCTTGTTAGCGGCTGTGCTTCTGGCAGGTTCTGTCTCCGACGGGGCAATTTCACCTTGCAGGTATTAAATAGTTTAAAAGGCGGCTTCAGCACGCGCGCCGGCGAGCGCATTAATATCTCACAACACCAACTGCTGTCTCATTTCTTTGCGCTACAATAAGCTCTTCATAAACCTGGTCATTAGGGGCTGAACAGACGCTGTTTTATTTTTCCACATATTCATGAGGAGCTGAAAGCACAGGGCGGCAGCCAGGGAGGATGGGGGGGTAGGTGGGGGGGGAGGGAGGGTGGGAACTGAGCAGCTTCAGCCTCTGGGGAGGAGGTCGGCGAAGTAATTTTTTAAGTGAAGCAAATGAAAGGGTTTGCAGGAGCTGCTTTCTCTGCACCAGAAACCTTCCCTGCTCCGGGCTCTTTCCGGGGCGCTGCGGGGCCGGCCCTGCCGGCAGGGGTGCGGGGAACCTGCGCTGGGCTGGGCGAGGCTTGGCTGAGTCCTCCTGGAAACCCCCCATCCCCCACCCCCTGCACAGTGCTGGCTCCAGCAGGCGCTGGGGGAACAGCTTTTCTGTGGTTGTGTTTGAGTTTGCTCGTTTGCTCATTTGCTTGTTCCTTTATTCGTCTGTTCCTCATTCATGGACGGATTGGCACACGGCAGGTTCTGTGCTGGCACCGGGCAGGGTTAGAAGGGGCTAAGGAGTCTGCCTCTGGAGTCCTCCCCAAAGTCCTCAGCAGTGGCCAGCAATGACCCTGGCTTGTAGAACTTCCGGCGGTCTTTTGCCCCCCACCCTCCCTTTTTTTTTTTTTTTTTGGGTCACACCTGAAGATGCACAGAGGTGACTCCTGGTTCTGCACTCAGGAATTACTCCTGGCGGTGCCCGCATATGGGATGCTGGGAATCAAACCCGGGTCAGCTGCGTGCAAGGCAAATGCCCTATCCTCTGTGCTATGGCTCCAGCCCCTCTGTCTTTCCTTGATTTCCTTTCCCTTGTTCTTCCATTTTGCGCATGCGCGCGCGTGCGCGTGCGTGCGTGCGTGCGTGCGTGCGTGCGTGCGTGCGTGTGTTACTGCTATAGTTGTAAGACTGGGGATGGCACATGCGTCACGGTGGTGCTCCCATACTTGCTTCTGGTGCTTTCCGGGGGGGATGGGACCCTTTATTTGTGCAGCTCACGCACGTGCTCGCCACGGGTCATGGTCCTTTGGTTGGGACACGCTGCAGCCTTCTGGTGGGAGTGTTCCCGGGGGAAGGGGGCGGTGTGGGGTTTGCACACGCCCATCTGTTTGCAGCAGTGGGGAGGGCTGTGCTGGGTCCCTGCGGAGGAGAAGGGGTCTGGAACTCAGGCCCCTGGGGCCTGGAGCCAGTGAGTCAGTGGGACCTGCCCTGACTCTGGTCTCCCTGGTGGGTTTCTTGGTTCCTTCCTGGTGGTGGGGGCGGGGCAGTGGCAACACTGGCTCAGAAAGAGCCTGGAGAAAGTTTGTGCCTTCACTCTGCCTCAGTTCCCTTAGCTGTAAAAGAGGGAAACTGATCCTCGTCCTAGGTGCCATTCTGAACTCCAAGAGATAACAGGAGACCCCTGTTTTTTTGTTTTTTTGTTTTTTGCTTTTCTTTTGCTTTTGGGCCACACCTAGCGATGCTCAGGGCTTACTCTGGCCTCTGCACTCAGGAATCACTCCTGGTGGGGCTCAGGGAACTCTATGAGATGCTGGGGATTGAACCCGGGTTGGCCGCATGCAAGGCAAACACGTTCCCCACTGGACTATCTCCTTGGCCTGCTCCTTGGTTCTTGATCCCTGGCAGGCCTCAGTGAATGAAGGTCATTTTCCTTCTTCAAATGATGCCTCTTCCAGGGAGCCTTTCTTTCCTTCTTTTAATTTTTCACATGAGTCACCTTGGTTTATGGTACTGTCCTTGCACACAAGGCTCCAACGCCATGCCCTCCACCAAAGGCAATGCTCACCCCCCCAACATTTATCTCAGGGTCTCCCCTTGAAACCTCCCCTCTTGCCCCCCCCCACCATTTTCATGCGGAAGTGAACTCAGTTCGGTAGACTGGTTTGTCGGTTCTGTTGCCTTTGGTCATTTGTTCGTCCCTTACCAGTTTTGTTATATCCCTCATATGAGAGAGATCCACCTTGTCTCTCCCGCTCAAATGTCACTCAACACAATGTCCTCCAGTTCCAGCCAAGTCACTGTCACTGTCACTGTCATCCCGTTGCTCATTGATTTGCTCAAGCGGGTACCAATAGCGTCTCCATTGTGAGACATGTTGTTACTGTTTTTGGCATATCGAATACGCCACGGGTAGCTTGCCAGGCTCTGCCATGCAGGCGGGATACTCTCGGTAGCTTGACAGGCTCTCCAAGAGAGGTGGAGGAATCGAACCCGGGTTGGCCATGTGCAAAGCAAACGCTCTACCCGCTTTGCTATCACTCCACCCAGCCTGACTTTTCCTATAGCTGAGTATATACACAATATATAAATAAATTGTTTCTTTAGCCATTCATCTGCCTTCGCACACTTGGGTTGTTTGCAGATTTTGACGATTCTGAATAGTGTTGCAATGACTATAGGAGTACAGACGTCTTTTCTGAATAGTGTTTTGGGGTCCTTGGGGCAGGCGGATGCTAAGAAGTGGAATTTCTGGGTCATGGGTCATATGCGTGGGCCACCCCCAGTGGTTTGAGAGGCGTCTGTACTGTTTTCCAAAGAGATTGAACCAGTTGACATTCTCACCAGCAAAAGATGAGGGTTCTTTCCACTCCCCACATCCCTGCCAGCACTGGTTGTTTTTGTTCTTTTTGATGAGTGCCAGTCTCTCTGGTGTGAGGTGATAGCTCATTGTTTTGATTTGCATTTCTCTGACGATAAGTGATGCAGAGCAGTTTTTCATATACTTCTTGGCCATCTGTATTCTTCTTTGTGGAAGTTTCTGTTAATCTCTTCTCTCCATTTTTTTTTCTGATGGAGTTGGGTTTTTTTTTATATTAAGTTTTACAAATACTGGGGCCAGAGTGATAGCACAGCAGGTAGGGCGTTTGCCTTGCACGCGGCCGACCCGGGTTTGATCCCCGGCATCCCATATGGTCCCCCAAGCACCGCCAGGAGTAATTCCTGAGTGCAAAGCCAGGAGTAACCCCTGCGCATCGCTGGGTGTGACCCAAAAAGCCAAAAAAAAAAAAAACGTTTTACAAATACTTTCTATAGCTTAGCTCTTGACCTTCAGTCAGAGGAGGGGTGGGGAAATATTCTCTCCCAGGTTGTGTGTGTCTTTTTATTCTGGTCATCATTTCTTTTGCGGTACCAAAGCTTTGCAATTTGCTGTCGCCCCATTTGTTTATTACCTTTGCTTCCATTTGCTTGGCCAAGGACATGGAATCAATGAAGATGCCTTTAGAGTCAGTGTCATAAAGGGTTATGCCTAGGCTTTCTTCAGTATGATTTGTGGATTCGGGCCTGATATTGAGGTCTTTAATCCAGTTTTGATTTACTTTTGGTTTTTGAACCACATCTGGTGCTGCTCAGGGTTTGCTTTTGACTCTGTGCTCATGGATCACTCCTGACAGTTCACGGGATGCTGGGGATTGAACCTGGGTCAGCTGCATGTAAGGCAAGTCCCCTTATAGCTGTGCTATTACTTTGGCCCTGAATTCACTTTTGTGTCTGGTGTGAGATAGAGGCCTAAGTTATTATTATTTTTTTACACGTGACTGGCCAGTTTTCCTAAGTACCGTTTGCTGAAGAGACTTCCCTTGCTCCACTACATACTCTTAGCTCCTTGGTCAAAGGTTGGGTGACTGTATCCTTGAAGGCCTGTCTCCGGGGTCTCTATTCTATTCCATTGCCTATCTGAAGAAAGTGTTTCCTGGATATCCTCAGCTGGAAAGATGCCCTGACACCGTGGTCCTTGGAGTTTCAACAGCCCAGAGACCATGCCAAGCCCATCTGAGGTGGTCCTTGTGACTCTGCATTTCATCCAGGCTCCCAGGGTGATGCTGATCCCGCTGAGTCATTGGTGGAGACACTTGGAGTTGGCCAATCAGGCTTTTGAGCACGTACTTCGCACCTGCTTGGGTGATGGTCTGTGTTCTGGTGTTGTCGTTCAGGAAGAGATGGAATTTGTTCTAGAATTCCAGCAGAATTTCCTTTACAGAGTCTCTGAGAACCCTGATGCCCTTGCTTCTAAGATGCTTCCTGACACATTTCAATGTTTCTGAAATTGGGACGTGTCTTATAATTGATGGGTTCGTTTACAGCCGTGTGTCTCTTTTCTCCTGAAAAATCATTATTACATTGATGGCGTGTCTTTCTAATTAGTGATAATGACCACATGACAAATGTTTATTGAGCAAATGGACACATTAATGAATGAGTCAGTGTGTGTGTGTGTGTATGTGTGTGTGTGTGTGTGTGTCTGGGAAGGCATTACATACAACCATACGCTGGAGCAGCTTAACACTATGCCAACAACTAAACTCCCTGGGCACCAGAATCTACCGCACCTCTCTTATTAAAAACATATTTGTCAATATTTAAAAATATGTGCTCCTATAAATCAAGTCCTGTGTATATAACCAAGCCAAAGTTTGTCCTAAACATTTTTCTTGAAGAAGCTTTTGCAGATACAAGCAATTTGTTGTATACGAGACTTTCTAACAGCACTGCTGGTAACAGCAAAAACCAGGGAATAACTCACATCTCTGCTGTCAGAAGAGTGATAACAGCTTGGAATATATTAATATAAAGGGATATTGTGCAGTAGTGCAAGTGAGTGGATTAAAGCCACACACATCAACATAGGTGACTTCCACAAACATAAGGCTGAAGGAAAAGTAATTGAGTCGCGGAGAAAGAAGACATATAGTATGATGCCAATTTTATGAAGGTAGAACTTATCCCGCTAGACTAGGGCTCTTTTTTTTTTTCTTTTTGGGTCACACCCAGCGATGCTCAGGGGTTACTCCTGGCTTTGCACTCAGCAATTACTCCTGGCGGTGCTTGGGGGACCATATGGGATGCCGGGGATCGAACCCGGGTCGGCCGCGTGCAAGGCAAACGCCCTACCCGCTGTGCTATCGCTCCGGCCCCTAGACTAGGGCTCTTGGACAAATACATATGCAGTTGGTGAAATTGTAAAGTCAAGCAAAGCAATGACAAAATACTCTCTGGTGAGGAGGGTGTGGACCAGAGGTGGGGGAGATCAGAACTTTGATGTGGTGTATTGGGGTGCTCCTTTTCTGAAGCTGGTGTGAAGACACAGGTGACTTGTTCCCTCTCCTTTGCAGTGGCAGAACCTGCTGGCGATTTCCTCTTATCCTATTCTCTCCCTGCTTCCACCGTTGTGCCTGAACATGAGACTTGGCAGACTGTAAACTTGAGCGCCATTCATCTTTTTCAGCTAGAGGTGATCATGTGACTAAGTTCTGACCAATCGGAAAACAGTGGCTTACATTCAAACCAATGGGATGAAAGTGACTGAATTCTGTCTGACCAATGGAATGAAAGCAGCTAAGTTCTGACCAATGTCTTGGAAGTCACTAAGCCCTGACCAATGGGATGGGAGTGGAAGTGGGAGAAGCACTTTCTGGACGTTCCCTTCAGGAAATGGCATTTCTTTGTTACCACCCTTTCCTCTGACACGGAATACGGGCTCAGGCATTGCTGTCTTGGACCAACCTGGTGAATGGAGAGCTGCGTGATGAATCTGGACCACTGTGGAACCCTGCCCACCTGGACATCTTCAGAGCTGAGCAATAGAGAAGGAAATTATTCTTTTCATTCCATACAAAGACTGGCAGCCCAATCTAGTTCTAATGAACACAATCATGCATGTGGAAATAGTCATTTAGACAAGAGCTACAATACTTTATTTTTAAAGGCAGGAGGCAATACTCTTTAATATGAGACACTATTTTTTTTCTTTTTTGGTCACACCCGGTGATGCACAAAGGTTACTCCTGGCTCATGCACCCAGGAATTACTCCTGGCAGTGCTTGGGGGGGGCTATATGGGATGATGGGAATTGAACTCGGCTCGGCCGCGTGCAAGGCAAATGCCCTCCCCACTGTGCTATTACTCCAGCTCCTATGGGACACATTTTTAAGAGGGCCATTTGTTGAACCCTCATTTCTTGGCTTATTGTGGGTGTTTACTATAGCGTCAGAGAGTACTGGAAGGGTTGAATTGAATTGAAAGGTGTCTCTTTGTTCCTGACAGTCATTTATTCAGTATAAACTTTGGCACTTTTCTGTAGCAGCTGTGGCTGGGCTGTGCAGAAGAGAAAAGGAGTGTGTGTGTGTGTGTGTGTGTGTGTGCGCTTACTGAGAACATATGTGAACGGAGGGCTACAGCTCAGGGCAAAGCAAGACAAGAAGGAAGAGCAGAAAGACGGGGAGAATGAGCGAGTCCTACTGATAAGAAGCGAATCCCGTGTGACCATTAGACACTGTGGAGGAAGCTGTGGGAATGGTGGTCAGGACCCCAGTCAGGCGGGGGTCCCTGAGGGGTGCGGGGAGTGAGTCTCTCCCCAGCTGGTGGATTGATGTGTGCCAGTCCTCACCCAGACGAAGAACTCTCAAGGATTTGGCTTCGGAACGTCAAGAGTCCTCCTAACAGCTTCCCAGCTCTGTTCCCCCCGGTCCCCGGTCCCTACCCCACGTAGCCCAGATGCTAGAGCTGCACCCCAAGATAGACCCACTTCACGCCATCAGTGGGAGATGACGGTGGGTTCTGCAGGTGGAGCTCAGGCAGGGGCCGGGGCACGGAGGAGCAGCTGGCGGCAGCGCGGCTGGTGAGCGTGGGAGGTCTGTGCACCTGACCAGAGGGGACTGGCTGTCCCTGACCGGAGGGAGCTGGGGAGAGAGTCGGCAAGTGTGTGGCTCTCTCTCTACCATCGGCTCCGGTGGGAAAGGAGGAGGCTCACAGCGGGAAGCCCCAGCGGCTCCTCCCGTGGCGGGGGGAGGAAGGCAGGGAGGCGAGGCGGGTTGGACCATGAGCTGGAGTGAGGAAGAGCAACCTCTGGGTGGTGGTGGGGGGGTGCCCAGGCCGCAGCCGGCTGCTAAGAGCTCAGCGCGCTGCTTCTCTTGCTGTTGAGAAGGCAAACGCCTCTGACGCTTCTGCCACTTAAAAACACCGTGGCTTGGGGCCAGGCTGGCATCTGCAGATCAATGTGGAATGAAAGGATCTTGTCTGATAGGCTGTCGGGGATGAGCCAGAGCCAGCACGGGTGGCCCGGTGGCCCTGCGGCCCGGGGCTCCTGCAGGGGCCTGTGGGGGAGGGCTCCCCATCCAGGGGCCTACCGGGCACAGACAGGGGTGCTCCCTCCCAGCCCCTCGGTCTGCCTGCTGCCCTTTCAGGCTCAGAGGGCACAGTCTTTGGCAGCGGGGGGTGAGAGGTGATGGAGAATCCTACCTGCCTGTGTTTGGAAACCTGAGCTTGCTCGGGTCCAGGCTGTTGCTGCAGGTGACCACGGGGTGGTGCAAATCTGAGGTTCTGGGCCATGACTGCAGGGCTGGAAGGCTCCCCGGCAGAGGGGGCATTAGACAGGGGAGATTGTCCTTGGGCCCACTGGGCCCTGAGTCTAGAACTGAAGATGGAGTCTTAATCAAGTATTACAGGGCAAGGACAGGCGCCTATGTGGCCTGAGCCCATGTGTGCTTGTGCCCACGTGGCCGAGCACATGTGGCACCTGAGCACATGTGTCGCCCGCATCTTCCCTCTTGAGATGCGGACTCTCCTATCTAATTCTGGGATGTGAGTGTGTGTGTGTGTGGTGTGGGGGGCTCTCTCTGCCCTGGGGAAAGCTTGGGCTCTCTTGAGCATGTTACTCTCCAGTCTCTCCCACTCTCTTTTCCTCCTTCCCCTTCCTAAGCCTCCAAAAATCTGTTTTTACTTAAAAAAAATAAAGATCAAGGACATTGGAAACTGGCCAGCAGTTGAAAACCTCATTGTTGTTCCCAGCCATGGCGGACATGCCCCCGGGAATATATCAAAGGTGGCTGCATGGGCCGTCATCGTGGATGCGTGAGCACCGCCACTGCCTCCTTCTCCCCAGCGTCCTAGATATGCTGGTCTCTCCTCCAGGATCTCCCGGACACCCCCACTCCCACCTCCGCCCCTGAGAAACGACAGCAGGTGTTTCCCAAAGTGGGAGATACTGGGGGTGGGTGTAGCTGAGATGCAGTTGGGAGGCTTTCTGCTTGGGGTTTGTTCTGTGCAGTGTGTGGTTGGGAGGGGAGGGGGTCAGAGTTATTTTATTTTCCTAAAAAGGGAGCGGCAGCTCTGGTAGGTTTTTTTTTCTTTTTGGGTCACACCCAGCGATGCACAGGGGTTACTCCTGGCTCATGCACTCAGGGAACACTCTTGGTGGTGCTCAGGGGACCATATGGGATGCTGGGAATCGAACCCGGGTCAGCCATGTGCAAGGCAAACACCCTCCCCGCTGTGCTATCGCTCCAGCCCCTCTGGTAGGTTTGAGAAAACTCATAACTAAGCTAGAGCCAGACTTGGTTCTTTCAGCACTCTGGACAGCACCCGCCCCAATGGCCCCAGGCTGGCCGGAACCCGGGTCCCAGCATCTAAACACGATAGGCACCTGGCGACCAGGGCTGGTGAGTCTCAGTGCCTGGAGTTCAGACTCAGACGACGCTTTCTCCCCGAGAATTCCGCGAGCCTGAGCACAGGAGGCTCAGAGCAATCTCACCCGGAGCCTCCATAAGTGGGGTTAATAACACCCACATCCAAACGCTGTTGTGGAGATCAAAGAACATAAATAGTGTGGGTGGTTCTGGGGCTTAATGGGTAGCACTTAAGATTCAGCTCCAGCAACCGGGTTCAAGCAGTAGTGGGATGTTGGAAAAAGGGGTAAGAGCGGAGAGTTGGGAATCTGAGTATATCTGAAGCAGACGGCTTCCAAGCCCTGCCCCAACACCTTGGCCAAGAAATGCCACTTTGCGGTGTCTCCAGTTCCCCCTCACCTCTGGCCAGTGGGATTGCACGTGTCTACGGGGTGATTGGGAAGACAGCTGAGTTAATAGTCTTAGAAGAGTATCTTTCGGGATGGGAGATGTGTGCTGAAAGTAGATAAAGGGCCAAAAGTGATGGCCTCTCAGTATCTATATTGCAAACCATAATGCCTGAAAGTAGAGAGAGAGTCACTGTCACTGTCATCCCGTTGCTCATCAATTTGTTTGAGCGGGCGCCAGTAACATTTCTCATTGAGAGACTTATTGTTACTGTTTTTGGCATATCCAATATGCCATGGGTAGCTTGCCAGGCTCTGCCGTGCGGGCTCGATACTCTCAGTAGCTTGCCGGGCTCTCCGAGAGGGGCGAGGGAATCGAACTCGGGTCAGTCGAGTGAAAAGCGAACGCCCAAACGCTGTGCTATCGCTCCAGTCAGAGAGAGAGTAAGAGGGAAATTGTCTGCCATAGAGGCAGGGGGAGGGCTAGGATGGGGCGGGTGGATACTGGCGACATTGGTGGTAGAAAATGTGCACTGGTGAAGGGATGGGTGTTCGATCACTGTATGGATGAAACTCAAACATGAGAGCTTTGTAACTGTAGCTCACGGTGATTCAATTAAAAAAAATAAAGAAGAGTATCAGGGGCAGGAGTGGAGTTGAACAGATTGGCTGATACTGTATCAGTGCCATTATGTAAAGGGTCAGGCACAATGCCCTGGAGGTGGTAGTGTCTCCAAGCCTCTTGAGAATGTATTTTCTTTATTTGGGGCCACACACAATGGTGCTCAGGACTTGCCCCTGGCTCTACACTCAAGAATTACGTCCAGCAGTGTTAGGGGAACCAAATGGGGTATCGGGGATTGAACCCTGGTTGAAGCTTGCAGAATAAGCCCCCTACCCACTGTACTGTCACTCTGGCCCCCGAGAACTTTTTTTTTTTGGCTTGTTTCCAAACCAATGTCCTTCATTGCCTTCTCGCTCCACGGCGTCCCCTCTGATTTTAGGGCCCCAAACCTCAGGATTTCTGCAAGGAGGTGAAGGTGGTGCTCAAGGCAAGGCCCTTCTCCTCCCCACACTGGCCAGTCTGGGCCCCCCTGAACAGGCCCCAAGAAGGCGCCCCCAGCTCTCCTCCAGCCTTGCTTCCCGTAGCCACCCCCCGCCATCCCCCGCCACCATTTCCTGGACATCTCCAAATGCAAGATCAGAGGATGCAGACGAGCCCTGGGCTTTAGCAACTTCCATGCCCTGAGCTATCGCGGCCGCCCGGGGTGGGGGTCCAGAGACTTTGGGGCCAGCATACCCTTCCCACTCACAACACGACCCAAAAGTGGCGCTTGCTGATGTCAGTCCCAGAAATGCTCACGGGGGACACGCCTTCGTGAGGCCCCGTTGCCGAGTAAGATGGGGCAGGAAGTGCCGGGTGGTGGGGGTGAGGCAGGTTCCAGGCTGTGGGACTGGCCAGACTCTAGCCACGCTGCAGGCACTGTCGGATGGAATGCGGGGACACGGGCCAGGAGCTCTCCAGACACTGCAGGTTACAGGTGAGCATATGAGTATCATGTCTTTGTGTGTATGAGCGTGTGAGTATGTGTATGTGTGTGAGTGTGTGATGGTGTGTGTGTGAGTGTATGAGTGTGAGTGTGTGCATGTGAATGAGTGCGTGAGAGTGAGTGTAAGTGTGAGTGACGATCTGAGTTTGTGAGTGAATATGTGTGAGTATATGTGAGTGTGAGAGTGAATGTGTGTGGTTGTATGAGAGTGTGTGGATATTTGTGTGAGATTGTGTGTATGAGTGTGTGAGTATAGGAGTGTGTGAACGAGTGTATGTGAGTGTGTGAATATTTGTGTGAGGTTGTGTGTACAAATGTGTGCATATAGGAGTGTGCATATTAGTATGTGAGAGTGAGACTGTGAGTGAATATTTGTGTGAGATTGTGTGTATGAGCATGAGGATATGAGTGTGTGTATGATTGTGAGTGTGAGAGCATGTATATGAGTATAGGAGTATGTGAACTTATATGAGCCTGAGTGAATGTGTGTGTATGAGTGTATGTGAGTATATGTGAGTGTGTGAATGAATGCTTGTGTGAGGTTGTGTGTATGAGCATGTGAGTATATGAGTGTGTGTATAAGTACACATGAGTGTGAGAGTGTGTGTGAGTGTGAGAGTGTATGTGAGTGAATGTTAGTGTGAGATTGTGTGTATGAGCATGTGAGTATAGGAATGTGTGAATGAGTGTGAGCGTGTGAATATTTGTGTGAGACTGTGTGTATGAGTGTGAGGCTATGAGTGTGTATATGAGTGTGATGTGAGAGCATGTATATGAGTGTAGGAGTGTAGGAGTATGTGAGTGTATGTGAGCCCGAGTGCATGTGTGTGAGTGTGAGATTGTGCATATGAGCGTGAGGATATGAGTGTGTATGAGTGTGATGTGGGAGCATGTGTATGAGATGTGAGTGTATGTGAGCCCGAGTGAATGTGTGTATGTGCCTATGAGTGTGAGAGTGGGTGTATGAGTGTGGGAGTGTAGGTGAGTGAGTGTATGTGTGTGTGAGTGTGAGAGTGGGTGTATGAGTGTGGAGTATATGTGAGCCTGTGAGTGAATGTGTATGTGTGAGTAGATGAGTGTGTGGTGGTGTCTGAGTGTGTGTGTGAGAGTGTGTAATTGTGTGTGTACGTGTGTGTGTGTCTCCCGGGGCTAGGTTCTGTGACTCTTCCTTCGGGAAACGCTGCGTAAATGAATCTGGGATCTCACACCCTTGCGGGCGCGGAGCAGAGGGGGTGGCCGGTCTAGGTTTTCCCTCAGCTGCCCCTTGAGTGCTAGCAAGGGGGGCATCCCACGAGCCCCCCGCACACGCCGGCTCTGCGCTGTCCCAGTGCCGTCCCTTGGCCCGGCCTGGCTGGTTCTCCTGATGTGCCCCCAGGGCCAGGGGCACCCCCCCCAACTGCTGCTCATTCTCCTTCTCGCACCCCCTTCCTCGGGTGATGTAATCGGGGCCCTCGGGTGCCGGGAGCGCTTCCCTCGACCCTCTGATCGTTTCACTCAGCTTCTTCCGCAGAGTCCCCATAGCCATGACCTCAGGACTCTTCCCAACCTGCATCTGCCTCTACCCTGCTGCCTCCGTGGTACCCAGCCCTGGGGGTATCACAGACTCGGCGTCTACTCCACCCAGCGACCTCCTTCCTCGGTGTCCTTCACGAACCAAGGCTGCCTCCAGCAAGCACCCCGCACGGCAGACCCTGGCGTCCCCTTCCATGGCCCCTCCCCGCTCCCCGCCTGCCTCGTTACCAACTCCTTCAGCATCACGCCTGAGTCCGGAGTGTCTCTCCCTGCAAGGAGTCAGAATCTCACGCAAGTCGCTTCCACCTTCCCTCTCATCCACTTCCAGCCTGTCTCCACTCTCGCCCTCTGCTCCTGGGGTTGACAGGAAGGGAGAGTCCCTGCTCAGAGACCCTCCACGCCTCATCCCTGCCTCTCGGCTCTCGCCATGTCCTGCTTAGTCACTCATCAGAAATGACAGTCCTGCCTCCTCGAGCAGCCTGACCGGCCTGGTCCACAGCCCACTATTTGCTTTCTCCTTCCCCCCAGCCTCCTGGACTGCCTTCCCTGACCGTCCCGCCAAGGCTTTGAGCACCCCTGTGGAGCTTCCCCTCTCTGTCTGCCCATTGTTTCCTCCTGGAAGACTTCCTGGATTGCTTCCTCTTGCCCATCTCACCCCAAAGAATGTCCTAACCCACCTACTCTTCTCTGCAGCCCCACAGGTCCTCCATTTATTGCAATCCTTCCCATGCCACGTGGAGACCCCCCATTTCCATCTACTCTGCGGGAGATCAGGGTGGAGGGAGGAGGTGGCAGTCATTTTTTGGGGGAGGGGGTACTTTTCGGGGGTCACACCCGGCGATGCTCAGGGCTTCCTCCTGCCTCTGCACTCAGGGATCCCTCTTGGCGGTTCCCAGGGGACTCTATGGGGTGCCGGGAATCGAACCCAGCTCCGCGGTGAGCAAGGCAAGTGGCGCTCTGATCGCTCTTGCCCTCGGAGACGGCAGTTATTAACTGCAGCGAGGGTCTGGGATTTTCTGTGGTTTGCTATGATTCATGTGCCCGTTGTCAGCTGTGATGGGAGCTGGCAGCGCTGACATACGGCCTGGACCTGGAGCGCAGGAGGGAGGGAGCTCGGAGCCTGGAGGCAGAACCGATTTCTCCTCTCCCTGTGTCCGTGCCAGACTGACAGCCAGGCGCTGTGACTCTATTTCCTTCCCGTCCCCCTGGCTAGAGGAGGCCCTGGCGGGGGGAGCAAGGGAGAGTCTATGTTTTATTCACGAGCTCCGCCCTCCTGCAAAGCAAGGACCTCCTTGCTTACACCGGGGGCTCCTTGACCGGTCCGGAGGAATGACTGCATGGAAGGGGTGCAGGGAGCCAAATGCCCGCGGGTGCATAGAAGGACTCATCTGATTGGCTGGGCGGGATCAGTGTGCACGCAAGGCTCCTGGCGATTGGTCTCACCCAGGGTGACTATGAATTGCCTTCCATGTATACGTGTGTGTGTGGGGGGGTGTGGGGGGGGGGAGGAAGATCATCGTTGCCATGACTACAGGGCTGTGACAATCCAGGCTGCTCAGTTCTGTCTGCCCCAGCCACACTGACTTCCTTGTTGGTCCTGAGCTGCATCAGCCACTCTCAGGAGGCTCCTGGTCTCAGTGCTCAGCCTCTCCCTGGGCAAAGCTGCCCCTTCCACTTCATTCGTTCGTCTCTGAACAAAAGTTATTTGATGGGTGGGGGAGATAGTAGAGGGGTTAAGGCACTGGCCTTGCACACAGCAGACCTGGGCTTGGCTCCACATAGGGCTCCCTGAGCACTGTCAGGACTGATCCCCGAGTTCAGAGGCAGGAATAACCCCTGAGTGTCAATGAGGGTGGCCCACCCTTCCACTCCAAAGGTCACCTGACCATCTCCCTGGCTTCCTCTGTCCCCCTACATTGGATTGATTTTTCCATCTGACCACCCGCTCCCTAGCTGGGGGTCCTGTGGGGTTTCTTAGGGGCTCATGTGTCTGTTCATCCTCAAGAGAATGGATGAGCCACTGGGCAGAGCTTGTGAGCCCCCTGGACATTACTGGGGTCCGATACGCTGCAGGTGTGCAAGTGAACTCACAAGTGGTCCCTTTTGTGCCCTTTCTCTGAGTGAGCCTCCTGCTTTCGTGTGTGTGTGTGTGTGTGTGTGTGTGTGTGTGTGTGTGTATGTGAGCGTGCCAGGGATGGAATCTTAGATCTTGTACACACTAGCCCTGAGCTCCAGCTCTAGCCCCAGATTTTTGCTTCTTTCCTGTTTTACTCCATACTTAAAGCAAGTATGGAGTAAAGTAAAGCAAGAAGTAAAGTATGGAGTAAAGTATGGAGTAAAGTAAAGCAAGAAGTTTTCTTTGTTGTTGTTGTTGTTGCTGAACAAATTTACTTAGAAAAATGTGAGGGACGAGAAAGAGAGGAAGTACATGACCAAGAGCGAACACAGATTTCTCCAGAGCAGAAAAAAAAAACACAAGGAAAGAGATGCAGAGGCAAGCAAGAGAGACACGTGTTCAGGGGAGAACACGGGCTTGAAGGCTACGAGCCGAGCCCCAGGTTTCTACGGGAAGAAAGCCGCCACAGGGGGCAGTTAAACAAAGGGGTTCTAGAGATTGCTCAGTGTTGGGGCCGGAGTGACAGTTCAACAGGGAGGACCTGGGTTCGATCCTGGCATCCTATAAGGTCCCCCAAACACCACCAGGAGTGATTCCTGAGCGCAGAGCCAAGAGTAACCCCTGAGCATATTTGGGTGTGACCCAGTGCTTGGCACGTATGAGGCCCCAAGTTCACTGCCTCGTGCCCCGAGTGGGATCCTGGCACCTCTGCTCACTGAGATTCCTGGTGGGGGCTTCCAGAAATTTCCGGTTGTTGGCCCCATGGCCGGGTGGGTGCAAGAAAGGCAACTCAAATGGCACCACCTCCTACATGAATACCAGGATTGCCTCGGTGGGTGAGCACTGTAGCCAGGAGTCCGGTCCCCCCGTGAGCACATCAGTGGACACCACAATGAATCCGGCAGGCTGGTGTGTGAGCATCACGTGCAGATTCACAGCTCCCTGCCGGCATCACAACCAAAAACAGAGTGTGTGAGGTCTACAACCAAGTGTGTGTGTGTCCCCGGTCTCTGGAAGGGCAGCAGCAGAGGGAGGGGGATGGGAAAGGCAAAAAAAGATTTTCTTGCCCAGGGGGATGATTCACAGGGCTGAGAGCAGGCCGGGCTCTAACCCCAGCACCCTAGGTGGTCCCTTGAACATCATCCCCACACCAAGCGTGTCCCCCAAACAAACAAACAAGCAAGCAAGCAAACAAATCTCTGACATTTCAAGGTGAGAAAGCAAGTCTCTGTTCAAGGGCTTTCAGCCGGCTGTGGAAACGGGCCTCGGGTGGGTTTTGGACGGAAAATTTCCGGGACTCTCAGGGCTGTCTCCCCAGGTGTTAACTAGCCTGGGTGCAGTCCCTGCTGGGTGACTGGAGTGGAAGTAGAAGGACAGAGGGGGGGGGTGGCAGAGACTGACATGCCCCGTCCAGCCCCCCATGAGCATGGGTGAGTGAAGTTCTCTGCCTTCCTGTTGGAAGTCTGGTTGAGCAGGCAGGATGCTCCTTGAGCAGTGCTGAAGTGAAGTCAGTGCTCAAGGTAAGTGAGTTAATGGTAGGCGGAATTACTACCATCTGGTCATGTTGAAACCACTGTAATCTGGCCAGCTGCTCGGGGGGGGGGCGTCGGGCTTGGAAAATACAAGGGTTTCTGCCAGCCGACAGACCTGGGGTGAGCAGTTACCCACCACCTCCTACTGAGTCAATTGCTCAGTCCATTTGAGTCCTCACGTACCATGGAGGGCTGGAAGATGTTCCATCCAAGCTCCCCCAGAGACCTCTATTAAGGAAATAAAGGTGACAGGAGGCTGGAGCCATTGTACAAATGGGAAGGGCATTTGCCTTGCATGTGGTGGACCTAGGTTTGATCTCTGGCATCCCATATGGTTCCGCTACATTGCCAGGGGTAATTCCTGAGCAGAGAGCTAGGAGTAAGTCCTGAGCATCACCAGAAGCAAAAGAAAGGAGGAGGAGGAGGAGGAGGAGGAGGAGGGGGAGGAAGAAGAGGAGGTGGAGGAAGAGGAAGAGGAAGAAGAAGGAGAAAGAGAAGAAGAGGAAGAGGAAGAAGAAGAAGAAGAAGAAGAAGAAGAAGAAGAAGAAGAAGAAGAAGAAGAAGAAGAAGAAGAAGAAGAAGAAGAAGAAGAAGAAGAAAGAAGAAGAAGAAGAGGAGGAGGAGAAAGAAGAAGTGGAAGAAGAAGAAGAAGAAAGAAGAAGAAGAAGAAGAGGAGGAGGAGGAGAAAGAAGAAGTGGAAGAAGAAGAAGAAGAAGAAGAAGAGGAGGAGGAGGAGGAGGAGGAGAAAGAAGAAGTGGAAGAAGAAGAAGAAGAAAGAAGAAGAAGAAGAAGAGGAGGAGGAGGAGAAAGAAGAAGTGGAAGAAGAAGAAGAAGAAGAAGAAGAGGAGGAGGAGGAGGAGAAAGAAGAAGTGGAAGAAGAAGAAGAAGAAAAAGAAGAAGGAGAAGGAGAAGGAGAAGAAGAAGAAGGAGGAGGAGGAGGAGGAGGAGGAGGAGGAGGAGGAGGAAGAAAAATGTACCCTGCCTGGCACCTAGTAGATGTTGGATAAAACATAAACCATTGGCTGCAACAATAATACAGCAGATAGGGTGCTTGCCTTGCATGCAGGAACTTGGGTTGGATCCCCAGCACCCCACAGCCCCACTGGAGTGATCCCTGAGTGCACAGCCAGGAGTGAGTAAGCCCTGAACACTGCTGGGTGTGCCCTCAAACAGCCCAACCAAAAAAAAACCCCAAAAAACCCAAACAAACAAAATCCAAATCTCCATAAAACTCTCTTCTCCCCCTCTCACGCCCCAAAGGCGGCCTGGAGCAGTGCCTCAGTGCCACCCTGGAGACCCCAAGTGTCTGGGAACAGAACTCAGCACTCCGCCTGTTCCCAGAGCGTGCGGGTCACCTGCAGAGGAGCCGGTGGCGCCTGCTTTTGAGGATTCCTGAGCGGAGCCCAGATGATTGATCTCACACATCTGCCACACTCTCAGGCCGGTAGCTGGGAGCCACACGCCTGCATCCTTGAAGCCCTGCTTGCGTGGGCGGGAGAGCGGCGCGGGGTCTCCTGAGCAGAGGGCTGACGGGATAAGCTGGGATACGAGCCTGTGAGTTGCTGTGGCCGGGGAAGGGGGGCTGGGGGGGAGGGGTTGTGACTTGTGAGCCAGTGACACCCGGAAGCCCTCCAGGACCCCACGGAGGGATGCTGCAGCCGCTCCTCCGAGGCTCCTCACTTCCCCTGGGCCTTGGATGGCTCCACCTGCCTCCCCCCTCCCCCCACCGCCACCCCCCTCCCCCCCAAGAGGAGCCCGCGGCCATATGGCCCTGTCTTCAGCTGGGCTGGAACCCTGATGGAACCCGGGGGAAGGCAGCCAAATGCGCCCGCAGAGGTAGCTGTTCCTCTCGCGCCCCAGGCTGCCCCTTCCCGCTGCCAGGTCTGCATACAGCACCCCCCCTGCCCCCAACGCTCCAACCCGAGCGGCCGGCTTTCCCCTCCCTGGGAAGACAGGGGCAGCTGGACACAGCGCCCGGTGTCCCATGCCTCATGTCTCTGCCTTCCTGCTGTCCGCTGGGGCTAGCCTGGTGCCGACAAGCCAAGACAGACCAAGGGGATCATGAGCCAGCCGGGCATGCAGCTGCCTCCTGGGACCTCCACATGCTAAGTTTTTTTTTTTATTTTGGGGGGCCACTACCTGGGGTGCTCAGGGTTGACTCCTGGCTCTGTGCTCAGGGGTCATCATTCCCAGGTGGTCAGGGGCCTGATGAGGTGCCAGGGCATGACCCAGGGTTGGCTGCACGCAAGGCAAGCGCCCTTCCTGCTGGGCTATCTATCATTCTGGTCCCCGGGCTCAGCTTCTGAAAGAAGGAAAAGCACGAAAAAGCAAGGCCTTGGCCCGCAGCCCTGAGCAGCAGCAGACAGGAAATTCACCCGGACCCAGGACCCGCTGTTTCCACCAAGCAATTCCTCAATTCTCGGGTCCTCTACACCCATGCTCTCACTGCCGTGCAGATGGGGACTTCCGGGTGTCCCAAGGTATTGACTTGTGCTCAAGGTCACATGGTGGTGGCAGGGGCAAGGGTCCAATTTAATGGACCCCCCATCCCCCTCAAAGCTATGCTCATCCCCTGCACCAGAGTTGGGTTCTCAGGCCGGAGCAGAGGTGGAGGAGGGCGGGATGACTCTTGAGTGTCTTGGCTCTCCTGAGCATCAGACAGATGTTTGCAACATCAGAACACCCTGCTAGATGCACAGGCTCTGCCACAAGGCCCCACCTATAACTGCAAGAAGGAAGAGAAGGGCCCGGATCTCTCCGGGAGTTCAAAGGCCCCGTGTTGACTTCAGGCCAGAGCTGAGCCAGTGCCGCTGGAGTCTCTTCTGAGTGCAGGAGACTTCGGCCACTGTGTGCCAAGAGAGGCCCCTCTCGGCCTCCCCGTGCTGTCAACGGACTGCCTCAAGTCTCCCCTCCCTCGAGACCACCATCACAGCTTTTGGGAGGCCGGAGCTGGCCGCCCACTCTGGCTGGTGCTCTCCGTCTCGTTAGCCTACGGCATCAGGCAGCACGTTTCCTGCCCCGCCCATCTGCCCCAGGTTCACCGCATCCTATCACTCCGGGAGTGACAACGTTCTTTCCCAAATGCACTTTTCCACCACGCGCCCGACACTCGGTCTTGATCACATCCGAGGTCTAATCGGAGCCTGTCACTGGTGAGCTGGACCAGGGTGCCATTTCGTGGTAGCTGGACATGTTTATCAACCTGTTCATAGTTGAGTGCTATCACAGGTGGGCGCGGGGCGGGGGGGTGGTGGGGGCGCGGTGCAAGGGTGGAGGTTACTGTTTTGTGCAAGCACAAAGGCCAGCTCCAGCCTTACCACACAGAGCGCCTGGGCCTCCACCAGGCCTTCTAAGCCAGTTATGCTTAAGTGGATTTTCAAAGATTATCATCAACTGGAAAACACATAGGAGGGTGTGCAGGCGCGTATGCATGCATTTGCGTGTGCGCGCGCGCGCGCACACACACACACACACACACACACACACACATTCAATGC